>NC_133778.1:19871297-19925748 GCF_003597395.2 Chelonoidis abingdonii | reverse complement strand
CTAGGAGGGTGGTGAAGCACTGGAATGGGTTACTTAGGGAGGTGGTGAAATCTCCTTCCTTAGAGATTTTTAAGGTCAGGCTTGACAGACCCCTGGCTGGGATGATTTAGTTGGGACTTGGTCCTGCTTTGAGCAGGGGTTGGACTAGATGACCTCCTGAGGTCCCTTCCAACCCTGATAGTCTATGATTCTATGACTATCCACAAACTACCTCCATTATCCTCTTTTTCCAATCCCTCCTTATAACTCTTCTTTGCTATGATGCCTACAATAAACTTGACAAAAGTTAGAGCAACACACCAGCAGCCTAAGTGCTTATCATACTGACCAATGTGATCTTATTGTTTCCTTGTACTCCCGTCTCTGTCTGTCTGTCTGTCTGTCTGACAATGTAAACTCTCTGGGGGCAGGGACTGTCTTTTTATTCTGTTAGTGCCTAGCGTGATCCACAATTGGGGCTGTTAGGTGCTTCTGTAATACAAATAATGCTGATAAAAAGAACTGTTCAGCATTGAGCAATTTTGAAAATTGGCCCCTGATTTAGATACTGTATATGGTAGCTGAGCTATTTTGAAAATGTGACTCCAATTTTGAGCACTTTAGAATCAGAGACATTGAAAAACATATTCAAAATGCTAAGCATTGAAGTAGGGATGTCAGAATAGGATGTCAAAATGCAGTAGGTCAGCGGACCCCATTTTGTTTTAAAAAATTTTTGCAGACCCCCAGACACCCCACTCAGCCCCAGACTGCACCCCCACTCCAGCCCTTCCCCTGAGGCCCCAACCCGGCCCCACCTCTTCCTGTCCGCACTCCACTCCTGCTCCTCCCCCTCCCTCCCAGCGCCTCCTGCACAACTGGGAACCAAGGGAACTCCCAGGGGGCTCGTTGGCCCTGCTGCTCAATCCTCCCTCTCCCTCTCTCAACTCGTACTCCTCCTCCTAGTGCCTCCTGCACACTGGGGAACAACTGTTCAGTAGCATGCAGCAGGCACTGAGAGGAAGGGGGAGGAATTGTTCAGCAGTGCCAGCAGTCTGGTCCCTGCTTCTCCCCCTCCCTCTCAGTGCCTCCTGCATGCTGCTGAACAGCTGTTCACCAGTGTGCAGGAGGTACTGGGAGGGAGAGGGAAGAGTTGATCAGCAGGGCCAGCAGACCCCTTGGAGTACTGTGGCAGACCCCAGTTTGAAAAATGCTGCAGCAGGTTATTGAAAGTGACATTGTTTCTTATGAAGTGAATTCTAAGTTCACATAGCTGGCTCAGCTAGTGTTTCAGTGTACCCAACAACCGTATTACCAATTGTCACCCACAGTAAAGGCTTCAGGATGGAAACCTCTGCTGAGGATCATATGGGGTCTGCAGGAGATGGGCTTTCCACTTTCAGAGCTCTGTAGAAACCGAGGTTTACAATAAATTCTACAGGTTGGCAGCCATAGTATCAGGGGAACTCTTTCAAGATCTGTGGAAGTGCTGGTGAAGTGGGAGGATTAAGGATTTAAAGCTGTGTTTAAAGTTACTGCATTCCTACTGCATATCTTCAACCTCTCTCCTGCTGTTCCTGCAAGCTGGTGGAGTTCTTAAGTTATGCAGGGCTTTGCCCTCACTTCAAGCTGGGTTGGGTGAGCATGAAGAAAGCCATGCAAAGGTAAAATACTTCATGGACCTCCAGAGGTAGCTGTGTCCTGAAGTGGTCTGTGGTTCTAGGAGCTCCTCAGACACTGTCATGTAGACTTAAAGCGCACAACCTTAAAAAAAAAAAACCATGAGAGAGCCTTCTGACTCACCCTGTAACTGTATTCAGTGTATTCCTTTTTTCCTTCCATCTTTCTGCCTGGCCTGTTCTTTCCAAGAGTGTCCATTCTAGTTATGATCAACTAAAGTTTTCAGGTTTTGGGGGCAGGCATGATGTACATGTGTGGATTGCAATTATATATTCTTCAGATATAAAAAATGCTATGTAAACAGTTAGGGCTGCCAAGGCACAATGCTGTAAAACTCAAAACCATAAAAATACAGGAAATACAGTTTAAAGCCATGTCCCTTCATAAATCACCTTATCTTTTATGAACACCCACAGACACTCACAAACAATACTTCAGCAATTTTACCAGCGGTAAAAATCTGAAGTTGAACTAAACTCTAAGATTATTATAGAAGACAAGAGTATTAGTCTGGAGTTAATAGTGTTCAGTTATGCTTTTTTCTCCATTAATTTATTAATATTAGGTACATACCTTAAATGAGTGTAGTTAAACACAATATGTGATTGGAAACGTCTACAATATTGTATTTTATGGCTTTACCATTAAAATTTTATTTTCATTTACAGTTGCTTTCCAGTAATTGAGTTCTCTTTCGCTCCAGGGAATAATTTTGATACAGGCCATTAGAGGCCTCTGCACAGGGCGTAGACTCTTGGATTGGCAACCTCTTACGAAGGGATGGTGTGGCTTATGCCAAGGCATTTCCATGCAGGAAATGTTAGCTGGACCTGTATGACTATGGAACTTGTAGTTGTACAGTGTATAAATTGGAACTTTCTTATAATTTGGGGAAAGCTAAAGATACTGTATCATAAGATTAAGCAAATAACTGCTGAAATAGGATTATAAAAAAAGTGAAAATCCATTTTGTATTGTTAACACTTTCCCCCTCGTGCTTTTATCTGTTGCTGCAAACCATTTAGCTATTTTTCTTTGTCAGTGAATGTTGGTGTGAGGGAACATCAGTTATGCGCAGTTACATTGAGATAATCTTGTGTTTAATGTGTGAGAAGGGGTTTTTCACTCCTGGTAAACCTGATATAGTTAGAAATTACATGTTGAATAGATAGATAACTTAACTTACCTATCATATCTGTTTGTTACACACTTGTCCTTTTATTTTGCACTGTGATAATGTAATGTTAAAATCAGTAGATGTGTATTATAAAAGAAACAAAGGAAGAAGGAGGAAATCCATATAAGTAGATTAGTTCTTACTTTCTATACCAATGTCTTAGTTCAACCACAGCTGAATGTTTTTCAATAAAAGTCAAATCTTCTTGTAAATACTGAATCGTTAGACTATATTTGGAGAACTTTTGTTATAGTCTCACAATACAGCCTCTTTAGAAATAATTACTGTACAAATTTCCATCATCTTTCTTATTGCGTAAAATGATAGAAATCAGATATGGAAAAAAACATGAGGTCAGCTGGTCTAGTCCTCTGGCAGTGAAGGATTGTTTTGATGGTATGCTACTTTCCAAAGCCCCATGCAATGGCTTTATAGACTCATAGACTTTAGGGTCAGAAGGGACCAATATGATCATCTAGTCTGACCTCCTGTGCAAAACAGGCCACAGAATCCTACCCATCCACTTCTATAACAAACCCCTAACCTATGTCTGAGTTACTGAAGTCTTCAAATTGTCGTTTGAAGACCTTAAGCTGCAGAGAATCCACCAGCAATGACCCACCCCTACCGCAGAGGAAGGTGAAAACCTCCAGAGCTCTGTCCAAATCTTGCCCCGGAGGAATAATTCCTTCCCGTGATCCCCAAATTGGCGATCACTAAGACCCTGAGCGGGGCAAGACTCACCAGCCACAACTCAGAAAGAATCACTGCAATAACTCAGATCCCATCTCCGTCGAATACCCATCACGAACCACTGGGCATACTTACCCCGCTGATAATTCAAGACAATTGCAAAAATTTAAGCCTATGCCATACATAACCAGCCCATTCTAAAACTATTCAAGCCTTAGTCTGAAAGCCAGATAGTGTTTTTGCCCCCAACTACTTCCCCTTGGAGAAGGCTGTCCAGAACTTCATTCCTCTAATGGTAGAAACCTTTCATTCTAATTTTCAATTAAACTTCCTAGTGTCTCAGTTAATACCCCATTTGGTGCTGTCACCATTGGTACTTAAGCTTAAAAATTCCTCTCCCCTAATATTAAATCCCTCGATATTTATAAAGAGCATACATACCGCCTCCCACCTTCTTTGAGGCAAACAAGCCAAGCTCTTTGAGCTCTTCATGAAGAATCTAGGTTTCCCATCCTCGGAATCACCTACAGCCCGTCTCTGAACCTTGTCCAGTTGAATCACCTCTAAACATGGAGAACAGAAACTGCACACAGTATCAGATAGTCTCACAGTTGCCTATACAACGGACTGACGGCCTCCTTAGCTTTGCTAAAAATACCGATCGCCTGATGCAATTCCTAAAACCGCAGTAGCTTTTAAAACGGCCAATATCTCGCATTGGCGGTCTATAGTCATCCGTGACAATCCAATACTCCAAGGTCGCTTCTCCTCTCTGTGCTTCCAAACGATGTGTCCCCGAATTTGTAACTAAAATTCTATTATTATCCCAAATGCCATGACCTTTGCACTTTTCACTAATTAAATTTCATCCTATTACTATTACTGACCAGTTTACAAGATCATTCCAGATCTTCCTGTATGATATCCCGGTCCTTCTCTTTGTTCGCAAACCTCCTAATTTTGTGTCATCCGCAAAACTTATTTAGCACATTCCCCGGCTTTTTTGTGCCAAGGTCATAATAAAAAGGTTTAAAAAGATTGGTCCCAAAACTGATCCTTGAGAACTCCACTGTAACCTCCTTTCCTGCAGCCTGACAGTTCACTCCTCAGTACAACCCGTTGTAGTCCTCTCCTTTAACAGGGCGCTTATCCCACCGCTCAATTTCAATATGTGAATCCCATCTTTTCCAATTTAACTAATATTCCCGCATGGTGAGACTCTATGTTCAAATGCCGTACTGAAGATGGTAGAGTGTAAATAGAGTCTGACGGCATTCCTTGTGTGCTAAATAATCGGCACCTCTGCAATAGAAGGAGATTCAGGTGGTTGGCACGATCTATCCTTAGTAAAGACGCATGGTTGTATATTTGCCGCAGTTAGCCATTGGACCTCTAATGTCCTGAACTAGCTTTGTCCTTCCAAAAGTGTTTTGTCCTGAAGACCTTACATTAACTGCAAGATTCAAACTAAAGGCGCTGATAGTTATCTGCGGATCACCGTTTTTGTCCCTTTCTAAAGATAGAACATGTGTAGCATAGTTCCTCGCTCCAGTTGTACTGTATAAATCCCTGATTGTTTACTGGATTATTAAAAAGTCTGCTAATTGGGCTTGCAATTTCATTGTGCATCGCTTTAATTTATTTTCTGGAGATGATAAATTTCTTTGGGCCTTCTCGATTTTGTCCGCATTAGCTGTTTCTAAAGTTTGGCTTTTCTACCTCAGATTTGGTAATAATTCTTACCTGCCATTATCCTCTTTCCCGTTTGTCAGTTTCTCTTTTCCATTTATCCCTAGCCTGCTCAATTAGGTCCTATAGGAATAGATCTGAGGCTAAAGTATTGTATTTTAGTGATATATTGGGCTCATCTAGATAATCTCTTAACCTCTCATTCCATCTTCTCAGGTAGTCAGCCATACTTTCTTCTTCGTGTGTTCTATTTATTTATATGGCTTATAGAATCTTTACTGGTGGTTTAATCTCCTCGCAGGGGTGCTAGGTTCTCAAGTCCCTATCTATGGCTGTTAGCCCCTCTCTACTTTAAAACCTACGTGTGTCGACCTCATCAGAAGTAGCTTTCTCTGCTTAATCCCACCATCTCCATCTCCTTTAAGGCTTTCTGCGTTTCTTAATCACTCTCTGAGAGCTTGCTCTGTCAGCTGGTCGACAACTCCGCGTGTGTTTTTCCCGTTTCGGGGATGCAGGCTTCTATAGTTTCTGCAAGCTTTCAACTAAAGTAATGTCCAGCCTCCCCGCATTTGAAAGTAATCCACAAAGTTCTTTCAGTCCAATCCACTTCCCTATTATTTCCTTAAGTTCTTTAAAAGTTAGCCGCTTTTGAAGTCAAGAACCCTAGACGCCAGATCCTATTTTTATATCCTTGCCATCTAGTTGAACTGAATTAGCTCATGACCATCTCAAACCAAGTTGTTCCCTACAAGCCCATTTCTTCCTATGAGGTCCTCGTACTGTCACACAAAATCCAAATCTAAATGGCATCCCCTCTTGTGGTTCTTCAGCTACTTGGTGAAGAAATCCATACAGCTATCACATCCAAGAAATAATCGGAGCCCTGGTGTTCTTACTCGCACTTTCCTCGCAGTCTATAACTGGGAATGAAAGTCCTCGCCGTGATCACAACAATTTCCCATTGGTTTTACTTCATTAAAAAACATTAAAAGAGTCTCTATCCAATCCAGAATCAATCCGGCGATCTGAGCATCAACCAAGCACTATCTCAGGGGAGCCTAGTACCGTTCCTTCCAGTGTGATTTTGCCCAGACAGACTCTGTCTTATCCCATTCCATCACTTCCTATTTCTTTACATTAACCTCATCTGATATACAGGCGACTCGCACCAACTCCTTTTGCCTTTAATTCATGTCTGTCCTAAACACACATAGCCTTCAAGTACCTGTACCTCCAGTCATGACTACTAGTCCACCATGTTCCTGTTATCCTTTAATATCCGGTTTCACTCCTGACCAGTACTAATAGGTTCCTCCATTTGTTACCTAGCTCCTCGCAATGTACAGACATCGTAATTTTGCTGTGGCTTCACTAACATTCGTTATTCCGCGTAGCACAGACACCCGTAGCAACCAAGCAATCACCTAAGACGAGCGTACACAGCCTTCCTCCTTATTCAATCTTCTTCCAATTGGCGTATCCCTTCCGACTTGTTTTCTCCCTCTTCAAGGTAAATGCCGGCGGAGATGCATCTGGACCATAGCTCCCAACCATCCCCTCAAAATTCCTATTAAAGCTCGTCTAATCAGTTGGTGACTCCATCCAAGAAGCATGTTCGCCTCCTTTACTTCAAATGAAGTCCATCTCGAAGAAAAGGCTTCTGTTCCCATAAATGCTTCCATTGGCCGAACATCCAAAACCTTCCTTATAGGCACCAGCCGACCATCCTGATCCCAATATCTTGTCACAACCTGTGCCCTTCCTATGAACCGCCAAACCCTCTGGGATGACAACCGACCTCATTCCAATCCCCCATTCCATAGTCTCCCTTGATATGTTCAGCGAGAAGCAGCCTACAGTCATTCCCACAAAAGACAATCAATGATTCTTTCCTGCTCCCGTAGGAGCCTTTCATCAGCCTCAGGTCACACATCCTGTAACTAGCATTCCGCCAGAAACCCAAGCACAACCCACGACTGCTGTCTCTTGGATCAGCTCGTAGTTACAGCCAGTCTATCTTCTCAGTAAGGGGCCCCAATCATGTATGAACCTGCCTTCCTGTGACTAGTGTGATTCTCCAGTCTACCGCACGTCCACTGGCTGCAAGTCCTCTGGATCTATTCACCCTTGCAAATCTCTCCTGGGCTCATATTTGTGTTGCCTCCATTGACCCTCCCCTTCCTGTAGAACTAGCAGCTCTTCTCTTTTTCTTGCCCTTCTCTCCTTCAGTCGAGCCACGTCTGCTGGCCCCTTCTTCATTTTCCAACTCTGCACACGTTCCTGAGTTATTTTCCTCACGTGGCCCCGTCTTCCCTGCCTGTCCTAGTACAGCTTCGCCACCATCCATTTCCTCACCCAGCAGTCCTCCTCGTAGAATTCCTATGTCTGCTTCCACTGCAAAGTCCTGAGCTTATCCCTCACCTCCCATTTCTTGCTCCACATCTGCTCGAACCCACCTTCTAAACTCAACCAGAGTCCACCTCATCTCCAGTCCCGGATCTTTTTTTCCATCGCTCTAATCAAGGCGGTCAACTTCCATGCAGATAAAACTCTTTTCACCAGTACCCCCTCCAGGACCAGATTACAGCCGCAGCTCCAACATCCAGTCATCCTCAGTGTCTTTCACTGCTGCCTCTGCAACTGCATGAGCCCTTTCCACCTTGGGTAGTCCAAGAAACATAAAAACAAGAACAAACCCCCACAGTGCATCCGAAACACGGCAGACCACCACCACCACTCCCTTAACTAGCCCTGTCAAGTTCCCTCTGCTAGTCTCTTAGTCGCCCCCCCCACAACCTCTCCCACTGTAAACTCCCCGCTGAAAACTCCCTGTTTACAGCTCTGTTTGCTGCGCTGTGCGGCTGCAGCTGTCTAGCCATTGCTGGCTACTTTATAGGACCCTCTAAGCAGGTAAGGCCCCGCCCCCTAAACAGGGCTCAGCTTCTCTCCCAGCACACTGCCCCTAGCAGCCTCCACACATACAAACTACACAATACAATACGCAAAATACAAAAACCTGCTCCTCCAGGAGAACTCCCTCTGAAACTCCCCTGTTTACAGCTCTGTTTGCTGGCTGCTGTCTGGAGCACCCCACAGGGAAAAAATGATGGGTGCAGCACCCACCGGCATCTCCCCTATCAAAACCTCCCCCTCTCCCAGCGCCTCCTGCCGGCTGCAATCAGCTGTTTTGCCGTGTGCAGGGGGCCCTCGGGGTGGGGGGAAGAAGCGAGAATGCAGTGTGCTCAAGGGAGGGGTGAAGTGGTGGCAGGCCTGGGTGTGAAACCTTGGGGGAAAGGGTGGAGTGGGAAAGTTGGCACCTGTGATGTTACAGCTGCTGAGGGCTGGCCTTCTGTGAAACCCATACACAGTTCACTTGATTTTTTAAGAGGTCACTCCAAACCAGTTCACAGCTGTGGGTGATGCCACGTGAGTTGTCACTGGTGGCAGCATGGTTGCTTCAAGTTCTCTTCCAGTCAGCTCCTGCATTTCAATACCTGAAAAAGCCTCTGGCCTTGGAGTGGTGGAAAGTGCAGAGGAGTGAGAGGAAACCTGGTTTACCAGACTAGCCACAGGATTGAGGTCGAGGGACACACATGCATTCTGATCATTGCATGAATGCTGACATACTCTGTAGCCTGAGGGAAGCCATTTAACCCTTTTGTTTTTCTCTGTCTAGAAAAAAAAGAAATAACCCCCATCTCACAGGGATAATGTAGTGATTAAAGTGTGTAAAGTTCCATGTGTACCTGTTTTCCCTCTAACACTTCTATGAAGTTACAGGTCTGTCTCGTCTTACTCTGGGGTTACGTTCCACAGTCAGCGTATAAAGCGAAAATCACATATAGTCAAAATTACATTGAGTGTAATGGTGGGGGAATCACCCGCACTACAGAAACAGTAATTAATTTTTTTTGTTTTTTTCTTGTTTTTGCCGACCGCATAAAGCTGAAATCGCGCATGTTAAATGCGCCTAAGATGCAACAGACCTGTATTTCTGATTCTCACCAATGTGAGAGGCGAATCAGGTTCTATAGATGCTAACGTTCACCAGACTGGACACACATCTCTGCTGTAGCTATGGTTTTAAGCTCTGTTTAGCTGCTTATTTGCAGAATTGTTGGTAACTATGCATGGACCCTAGTGCAAGTAGCTGACTTCCATTTCTACATTAGGACCCAAAAACTTCTCTTCTTCCACTTTGTTTTTAATATGAAAATGATCAGTTAAGTTTGGGAGGGAGATGGGCAAAAAGAAATTTCAAAACACTCGATACCCTCCCCCCCCCCCCCATCAAATCCTTGTGCTGGCCTTGTGCATAGCAATATGCACACAGAGGACAGGAACTGATAGAATTTGAGAGAGAAAGTTAGACCTTGTCCAGACAAAGTGTGTGACAATCTACAGCACATTAGCATGCCACACACTAGCTGTCCATATGGACCCAGCTGCCTCACGCTAGAAGTTCTCTGGTGCGCTTTAATCTAGTCCTGTTTCAAAGCAAAGTAGATTAAAGTACACTAGGGAACTTTAATGTGCAGTAGCAGGGCCATAGGGACAGTTTGTATGTGACACACTAGTGTGCTGTGGATTTATACCCCAGGTGGCTGTGCACTAACTAGTCATCTAGATAAGCCCTAGGTGATGGTAGACTCTCACCTCTCCCTCCCAGTCCAACCAAAGATACCAGGGCTAGATTTGATGTAGTATAAAACAACTAAAAAAACATTGGCTATAGACTAAAGGAAAAAGAGCATTTTATTTTACTTTAGTTTAAGTGCATATCTGAGTCTGTTCTTATGCTATGTGCTCGTAACTCAGGGCTGGCCGTGGTGTTCTCCCTGTTGAGGCAGAAAAGGTTTTCAGGCCCCTGCCAGAAACCCTCCTTCACCCAGCAGCTGAGAAACAAAATTAAAGAACAGCCGCATGGAAAAGAGGTGAGATGCCCCTCTGGAAGTGGACAGTAACCACCCTTCTCACCTGCCTCTAAAAACATCTCTGACAAAACTCCTGCTGCTGTTCATTCATTGTGCAATGCAGGAGCATAGTGCAAAGAGGCTTGATCATCTATCAGCCCTGGGATTAGGAAAAAGGAGAGATCCTGAACACAACATTCCCAGGACTTTCTGTACCCAGAGTTGACGTACAAAAAGGATAGCAAAAGCCAGCCAAACAAACAACCTCTATAAACCAGCTGATGAAAGGTAAGTTAAATAGCAATGTTGCACTGAAAATAGTAGGACAAGTTAAATTATATAAGTAGGTTACTGTAGGTAAGGAACTGGTGAATAAGGCCACATATAGCTAGAAAAATGAAATATTCAAGGCTTTTATAGCTTTGGAAGCCAGGTGTATTATTTATTTAATTCAGACCTACATTTGCCTTAAATTTGTAATATAGAGTCCTAAATTATGAATTTCCTCTTTAAAATCTGGTAAATTAAGTATTATTGAAGTAGTTAGTGTTACAAATTTTAAAACAGTTGTCACCAGCTGTATTCAAATACCATGGATTTACAGTGGACTGAACAGACCACACACAAATGTGTTTATAAGATGAATACTGAAATAGAACACAGGAAGTTTGAAAAAGGAAATAAACAGGCTTCTGTGTCAAATCAACAACAAGCATTTAAGTTGTGTAGGAAAAAAAAAAAGTAAAATGGAAGCAGTAGTGTTAAGGAAAAAAAAGATACCAAAAAATTGGGGTAGTAAGATGATGCCAAATTTAGCAATTTGAATTTGGGAATTACAGAAAGTACAGACAAAAATAATTTTTTTAATTTGATAATGAATACGTGTTACGTTCTATAGGAAAATTTGGGTTGGCTGGCTCATCAGGAGATGTCGACTACAATTTGTCAGCTGCTAACACAATAACTTTGTGTAGAAATCCAGTCACTCTGTGTGCCTTGAGTGTTATTTTAGTGTGACCATTCTCACTTGAGCTAGGCTAACTTTTGAGAGACGTTAACTCAAATGTATGTAGATAACTTTAGTTAATTCTATAGTGAAGACGTAGCCAAAGATATAACAAGTTTTTACTTTTTGACAAATCCATATTGCACCATTTCGCTGTTCTTCACCTGAAAGTAGTTACCCATTGATACTTCAGTAAGCAACTGAGATACCAGTGCACAGAAATCTTGTTTTCCAAAAAGGCTAGCATTTCTATCAGTGCTGATAATGCAGTCTGCACACTGCGCTGCCTTAGAGAGGGGTAGAACACAGACTTCTAACTAATCACTTTCTTAAAGATGGGTATGAGAATGTGAAGGACTAAAACATATCCAGATTCAGAAAACAACAGAGGAATGTATCTTCTAGTGTTCAATGCTATTTTAGTTCAGCAGCATCTTGTAATGAAGTTAAATGATTTAAAGCTGTTTGCATTCTCAGTCGCTTCATCATTTTGAAATTGAGATCGGTACTGCCAATCGTTGCAGTTTTGGCACTGGTTTGAATTCACAAGATGGCTTTGTGTAATTGCCAAATATTTGAAACTGCTACTTTGCAAAGTGAAAGCAGAATAAATCCAAATAACTTTCATTATTATAAATGTGTAGTATTTGGGGCGTGAACTAATGTGAATGAAATATTCCCAATGACTTTCATATTAAATATGAACGCTCACATTTCTGGTATACTGCAGTATGCAAGCCATATTAAAATATAAATCAGAACTCAAACAACTTTCACATTTGTTTCTCCCCTTGTGTTAAAAGGCAGGAAAGGTTTATAATTTTCTAAACACTTTCTTCTCCACTACTCTGACCCTTTGGAGTCTCTTGTTTATTTAACCTGTTTAAAGCCAATTCTCTTCCACAGCAGGCTTCTTAGGGCTTGTCATCACTACTGGCTAATTTGGTGCTGTTGTGATCGATGCAGCAGATCTAGAGAAGACATAAGTTGATGGCAGAATGCTCTTCCTTCAGCTTCAGTCCTCCACCTTCCCGAGAGGCACAAGCTATATCGACGAGAGAGCATCTCCCATCGACATAGGGTGGAGTAGACACCATTGTAAGCCGAACTAAGCTACTTCAACTTAAGTTACATAGCTTATGTAACTTAACTAGTGTAACTTAGATTGACTTACCTTGTTAGTGTACACCAGGCCTTTTACAGTTGATTGTTTTTCTGGTAAAGCAGAGTTAGCTTCCTTTGGAATCCTTCTGCAGTGCTCCTAAAACTGCAAAGTGCTATCCTCCTGGAAGCTGGACTAAAGGTGAGGAATGAAAAATTTCTAATTTTTGGACTCTTTCCCATGCTTCATATCACATTGTGCTATTAATGACATCCTGCTAGGCAAGGTTTTGCATCAATTTAAAGTGCAGCAACATTTAAGATCACCAGTAATTTAAGTTTTTTCACCACAAATCAGTATTTCAGATAGTCGTTGTCTAAAATATTATTTCTTTGCTGGAGACAATACGTTTTCAGGGAAGATTAGCCTGTAATAAGAATCCGGATTAATTTACATTTGGTGCTAACACAATGGAACCTACAAGTATGTGTGAGGAAACAAGTGGTTACTAAAATGCATTATTTTTCTGTTGAGCAATAAATACAATGTACAAAATAAAATTCAACACAGGATTCTAAGTGATGATTCTTGAAATTTTGTTTTGTACATCAAATGTCAAAATAATATCAACAGTTTAATGAATAAACATAGTTGTGTACTAGTATGTGTTACTTTAGTCACATGTGCTCCTTTAACAACTAGTGGTATAAAGATTCATACTGCTACCTGGTGCTTCCAGTGAGGTGAAAGTGTCTTCATGCTGTTCCCAAAACAGATTCATGCCTTAATGGCAGAAGAGCACCCAAAAATAGCATATGCCCTGCAAAGGGGGGACAACTTTTACCATTTTGGCCTTTCTAATTTAAAATCTTATTAATTAAAGAGGCAAGTCATTTTGGACCAAAAATTTAATCTACTTTCAAATTGTTGCAATCCGATTCCGAGAGAGAGAGGTAGTGGGAATTATATAGAGGCGGAGAGACTATTTTTGGAGAGCTCCTATCACAAACAACTGTATCTTCTTCCTTTGCTATTCAGCATGCTCTTCCCCACCTCCTTCTACTTGTCCCATTATAAATATAACTACACCACTACCTCAATATAACGCCACCCGATATAACACGAATTTGGATATAAAGAAGTGTTATAGTTTGATACACCTCTACTTTGATATAACGCTGTCCTTGGGAGCCAAAAAATCTTATCATGTTATGGTGAAACCGTGTGATATTGAACTTGCTTTGATCCACTGGAGTGCGCAGCCCCGCCCCCTGGAATGCTGTTTTACCGTGTTATATCCAAATTCGTGTTATATCGGGTGGCGTTATATCGAGATAGCGGTGTACTACCACAACACAAATAAAAATATTATTTAAACTTCTGAGTAGAAAGCAAACATAAGAGCCTTTCAATCATTTAAACCACTCAAGCAGTTTTTCTGGATTTACTTTGTGTAAATTAGCCTCTTCCTTAAACTAGCCACAATGAATTTTTATAAGGAAACAAAGTCTGGGTGGCTTCATTGTCAGTAAAGGCTAATTATTAAAAATTGTAGCAGCAACTCGGGAACTTTTTTCACATGTAATCCTAGCCGTATTCAGCTACCATGTGCAACTCATTTTAAAGTCTGCAGGGTTTCCCTAGGAGAAGATGATAAAAACATGATTTCTTCCCCTTCCCTCTTGAAAGTCATACATTTCAGTGTTTCTGTGATAATTCTGAGATTTTACTTTTCAACAAGGAAATTAGCTTCAGTTTGGGAATGACAGTATTGTACCATCTTTTCATACATTTGTTTCCTTGGCCAGTCCTATGTCTCGGAGCAGAGAATGCAGGACAGCTGAGTATTCCAGGCGTGAAGCATCTGTTCCTGTGAATAAAACTACTGCATGTGACTGGCAAGTACTTCTCATTGCAGCATATGGTAGTCAATAATATAGGACCTTTTTGTCCTAAGCAACATGACTGACTATCCTCGTTTGAAAAGAAAAGGATATATATGAAATACTAGATAGCCAACTGAGTTTTCAGGCTCATACTACTCTTTGGCATATTCACATTATAGTAAACTCCACTTCAAGTGTGATATGTTCCTTGTAGAACTCTAATTAGGGACTTGTAGTGTAGCTGAACATTGTATTATAAGTGAGGCTGGTAGAACTCCCAGTTAGTCAGGTTGTCCATCATTTCCCATTATAAGACCCTATTTTCAGTTGCTTATAACATTGCCAAACTTTAACTTTTTGAGCTGAAATTTTCCGTGATGGTTGTTTGCCTTGGGCTGGATTTTTAAAAAAAAAACCAAACATATCAGTTCAGCTGTTTCCAAGACAAGGTTAGTGAAAATATGTTGTTTTCCCCATATTAAAAAAATATTTGAGAGGTTCTAAGAGCCCTATTCATCAGAGAAGAGACTTCAGATTTGGCAAGGGGCGTTGGCTTTTGTGTAAGGGATATAACATTTGTTTTCCCCATGACAATCTGCTCCAATTTGACTAACTTCTAAACTTTTGAAAAATTGCAGTTCACACATTCAGTAAAGACTACTAAAACATTATCAGCTAAATTCTCTGATTCTGTCCACACTGTGTATGCTCCAGCCCAGGCCCGAGCAGGACTTCCCCTGCAGTTGTAACTCTGGGCTGCTGTGAGCATTGCAGGCCCCTGTACTGAGGGCAGAGAGGCTGTGTTTCCTGTGCTCTTAAAGCCCTCCCCCTCCGCCCCCGCCAACAGTGCATGAAGGAGGAAGCTGTCTAATTCAAATGCACATGGGACAAGAGCCAGACTGCAGGAGGAGGGAGAGTAGATTGAGACAAGGAGCTGGAAAGGAGAGACTGGAACTGGCTGGGAAAGGGGATGAGCTTGGGAGTACAAAGTAGGAAATGGAGACTAGAAGTCAGTATGTGAGAGGGATGAGGTTGGATGAGGAGCCAAGGGCTGGTTGAGCAAGACTTCTGGGACTGGGAGCTAGGGACAGAGACTGGGACTAGTTGGGCATGGAAACTGGAAGACAGAGGAAGAGACTGGGACTAGATGAGCCAGGAGACTGGCAGCTGGAGACAGGACTGGCACACGGCCGTTTCGCCGCCCCCCGCGGCTCCGGTGAAGCTGTCGCAGTCATGCCGGCGGACGGTCTGCTGGTCTAAAGGCTCCGGTGGACCTGTCGCCGGCATGACTGCAGCAGCTCCACCAGAGCCTTTACAACAGCGGACCGTCCGCCGGCATGACTGCGGTAGGTCCACCGGAGCCGCGTGCTCTCCCCCCCCCCCCCGCAAAATAGCGCCCCCCCCCCAAATTCTGGCGCCGTAGGCCAATTCCTAGGTCACCTAAATGGTAGCGCAGGCCCTGGCTGGAGGGAGGAGACTGGGATTGGCTGGGAAAAGAGACTGGAACTGGGAGGTGTTGGGTGGGGGTGAGGGATTGAGATTGGATTAGGAGCTGGGAGGATATTAGGACTGACTGGCTAAATAGACAGACTGAGAACCAGTGTGGTAGAGGGAAAGAGATGAGGTGGAGAGGGGGAGACATATCTGACAAGGAGCTGGAGCATGGAGGGGGTTTGCGACAAGGAGCCATAGAGGGAGGTTGACTGGTGAGCCTGGAGAGGGAACGCGGATGGTGAACCTATGTGAGGGTGGAGCAGGTGGAGGTTAGGATGATGGGGAGAGTCGGGAGCCAAGAGGAGAGGAACTGGGACTGGCTCAGCAAGGAGACTGGAATGGAGAGTCTGAAGGAGTGAGATTAATATTGGGATGGGGAGTTTAGAGAAACGAGACTACGACTTACAGGGCACGGAGACTAGGACTGAAATGAGAAGCTTGAGAAGTGGAGATTAGGACTGGCTGAGTGTGGACAATGGGACTGGGATGAGACGCTAGGTTGGGGAAGAGATGGAACTGGGACAGGAACAGTTTAGAAGATGAGGTAGAAGAGGATCAAGCTTGGGGGGAAATGGGCAGAAGACACTGTGCCCCCTAGACACACTTCCCTGCAGAGCCTAGAATGGGCCCAAGAAAAATTCCTGAGTCTCACTATTCTGCTGTTGTCAGCAGATATCTGTGAAGCCTCCTGGCAAAGTATCCTATCCCCCTCTACTGCTGGCCTACATAGAGGACAATAGCCTCCTACTGCTATCAGTTACTCAGCTTAAGTCTGCGTGGTGTATCTAAAGGTTCTCACCCTGCTGATGATCCATGTGGTTGTCAGTACAATATAACATGATGGATTTTCTGTATTTTCAATTTTTTTTTAAACGTAGAGCATTATACACAAAAATAACCTAATGCTAAAAAGAACATTATTAAGGTTCCGATGTCAAGCCCTTAAATTAGGAAATGCCAAAATTTAAGGCTGCCTGTGCAACGTTAATTTGGTCCTCTTGTGTATATGCATATGATATAATCTTTCATTATATTTTCATATCCTACTTTTTCCCACAGGACCCCTTTCCCATACAGTGCACAGGGGTGAATCAGGGTCTTGTAGGTGGTCATTAATAGTGTGTTCCTCGTTTTCTGGTGCTTGATGTGACCGGGTGCCGGGGAAGGGCCACAGTGAGAGTGCCACCCACAGGGTAGATTGTAAGAAATAGGACAGACAGTCCCCAAATCTGGTGCTTTGCTCTATAATTAGATTCACCAAACCCATAATGAAACAGCATCTGCAGTACCACACTGGTTAATCAGAAGTGAAAACCCTTTAGGTATTCCAGCCCTTGGCTCTCATCCAGGCAACACAATCTAATATAGTGAGAGGTTATTGAAAACTCATTTCACCTTATGTGAGGTTCTTTCTACTCGTAAAGGATCAGACGCACATCCCTGGGTTAGTATGAATCTCAGATCTTACCCAAATATCGTGCTGCCAGTCAATCCTTAGTAAACTAACTAAAGATTTATTAAGAAAAGAGTTATAAGAACATAAGAATGGCCTTACTGGGTCAGACCAAAGGTCCATCTAGCCCAGTATCCTGTCTTCCGACAGTGGTCAGTGCCAAGTGTCCCAGAGGGAATGAACAGAACAGGTAATCATCAAGTGATCCATCCCCTGTTGCTCATTCCCAGCTTCTGGCAAACAGAGGCTAGGGACACCATCCCTGCCCATCCTGGCTAATAGCCATTGATGGACCTATCCTCCATGAATTTATCTAGTTCTTTTTTGAACCCTGTTTTGGTCTTGGCCTTCACAACATCTTCTGACAAAGAGTTCCACAGGTTGACTGTGTGTTGTGTGAAGAAATACTTCATTTTATTTGTTTTAAACCTGCTGCCTATTAATTTCATTTGGTGACCCCTAGTTCTTGTGTTTGAGAAATAGTAAACAACACTTCCTTATCTACTTTCTCTACACCAGTCATGATTTTATAAACTTCAATCATATCTCCCCTTAGCTGTCTCTTTTCCAAGCTGAAAAGTCCCAATCTTATTACTCTCCTCATACAGAAGCCGTTCCATACCCGTAATCATTTTTGTTACCCTTTTCTGAACCTTTTCTAATTCATCTTTTTTTGAGATGGGGCGACCACATCTGCACACGGCATTTAAGATGTGTGATAAATGGCTAATAGATCATATACATAAATATGATTACAAAGTTCTTATATCAGGTTTGTAGCAGTGATGGAATAGATTGCTGGCTTGTAAAGTCTCTCTGGTAACTTCCAAACGATGGAAGGTTCTCAGTCCATAGTTCAAGATTTTCCTTTTAGTTGTAAATTCACAGTCCAGAGAATTAGAGCAGGGAAGAGGCAACATGGAGATGCCTCAGGTGTCTTTTTATATCCTTTGCCCTATGCATGGAAATTTATTAGCCCAAGATGGAGTCCAGAGTCACATGAGCATATGGCATGGTCCTACATATTTTGCTGAATTACAGGAGGTGGACATTGGCTCCTTGGTGTGTGAGGCATCCTCAGGAAGAGCTATCTGGATGGGGTGAGTTTCTTCAATGGCTCATTGTAAGAGTGAAGTGTCCTTGGTAGGCCATCAACACATAGAATTTACATTAGGGCCAGATAGCTCTTTGAGGGGTGTCACCGAGGAATACAACACAGGTTTAAGAGGCAAGCACATAGCCAATATTCATAACTTCAGATACAAAGATGATACATTCATAAACAAAATAATCATATTTAGCAAATCATAACTTTTCCATTGACACTTTACATGACATTCTTTGTACAGGATTTGTTGTAATTGTATAACAGTGGTATCAGCAATGATACAAATGGTCATCTTTCATATATATATCATCACACTTGACTTGAGACACAGGGGTCTTATTTGCAGAAGTCAGGAGCAGTCCCAAATGCAGCTGACATCAGTGGGAACTGTGCTTTGAACATAAAGTGCTATATAATGCTAAATCCTCTGAAAATGTCGTCCAAAGTGTGTCATATTCAACAGCTAAAATTAGTGTGTACTCTGACCCTAATCTCTCCGTGCTTCAGTTCCCCATCTGTAAAATGGGGATAATATCTCACCTCCAATGTTCCCTCTAATTTTTGCATCCATGTGTGGAATTAATTTTGTGATGTGCACCAATATGGAGGTGATGAGTGGCGGGGTTGGGGCCCAGGGTTTGGAATGTGGAAGGGGGCTCAGGGCTGGGGCAGAGGGTTAGGGTGTGGAGGGGGAGTAAGGGCTCAGGTTGGGGGTGCGGACTCTTGGGTGGGGCTAGGGATGAGGGTTTCGGGTGCGGGGGTCTCAGGGCTAGGGTAGAGGGTTAGGGTGTGGAGGGGAGAGGGCTCTGGCTGGGAGTGGAGCTGGGGATGATGGGTTTCAGGTGCGGGGGTCTCAGGACTAGGGTAGAGTGTTAGGGTGTGGAGGAGTGAGAGCTCTGGCTGGGGGTAGGGCTGGGGATGAGGGGGTTGGGGTGTCAGGAAAAGGCTCAGGGCTAGGGTAGAGAGTTGAGATGTGGGAGGATGAGGGCTCTGGGGTGGGGTTGGAGAGGAGGTATTTGGGGTGCGGGAGGGGGCTTAGGGCTAGGGTAGAGGATTGGGATGTGGAGGGGTGAGGGTTCAGGTGGGGCTGCCGGCTCTGGGGTGGGGCCAGGGATGAGGAGTTTGGGGTGCAGGCTGCCCCAGGGCTGTGGCGGGGAGAGAGGACTCCCTCCTGGGCCGCGGGAGAGGTGCCTCTCCTTGCCTGTGTGGTCCTTGATAGCTGCGCAGCTTAGATGGAACTTAGCTCACCTTACAGGGTGCTGTGGAAATAAATAAATTAATGTTTGTGAAGCACTCGGATGCTATAGTGATGAGCACCATAAGAAAGCCAGTGAAGAAAATAATTCTTCATAGTAGGGTTTGAATAAGGTGCAGTAAATAAGATCTGGGATCACACGGTGAACAATGAGCAGAGAACAAACGTTGAGTAGCTGCTCATTAAGTGAGCATCATCCATCAGGAGCACAGAACGAGGGCAGGAGTTCTGTTTAAATAGTATGTTGTTTTGTAATTAAAGATTGTGTAATAATACATATGCAGAAGGGGGTCAATTTAGTGTTGCACAGATAACCTTTGAACAGACATTTCTGAACCTTTGAGTACTTGATTTTGCAACCTTATTGTTGATAGTGACTTTAATGTTGTTTTTGTGTGTAATGTAATATTTATAGATACCACAGTGTTGCTGGGATTAATTATTTATAGGCTAGTTTGCTTAGCAGTCTACCTTTATATGGGGTTCTCAGGATAAGGAATATCTTGCGTTTTTGAGCCCTTAGTGCCTATTTATGGTTTTATAATTAAGAGTAGTTTACTTCCAGTTTTGGAAATTTTATTGAATCTTATTGCTACCAAACAGTTATAAACAATTTTGAGTTGGTTATAATATGGGAATGTTATTGCAGTATTAATCAGATTCTTATAAAGACATGCATCTTTGTGGGCCAGCAAAATAAATGCATTTAATAATTTTACAATTTTATGTTCTACAATTTAATGATTTTTTTTAAAGTTCAGAGTTAATTATCCCAAAAGGTCACTGGTCTATTAAACAATGCATCCTGTCAGTAGTAATCATTTCCTGGAATTGAAGGAGCTAAGATTACAGCTGCTTACATGTAGATGTTCAGTGCAAATTTTTCACAGGAAATTCTTTGCTATGGAGCATAATGTAGACCAGTATCATGGTAGTGTGCTTGAATTCATGCGTCCACATTCCCATGCGTCAGGTTGAGTGTGTCCTTTTCACAAAATCACTTTCAAGGAAAAATATGTTGGTGTTGTAAAAAGTATGTTTGTTCAATTAATTTAGATACTTCGCACTTGCTGACTTTCAGCTGAGGTCCTCCTTAAAGATGTTTGTTGTTCTGTTACTAATGAAAGTATAATGTAGGCTTAGTATCATGAACTATGCCTTTATGAAAATGATGATGATATAAATAGAAAAAAGTACAAAAATCCTGTGGATAAAAGCTTTGAATTCCTACATATTCAAATATTTTGAAGTTTGTTGATCTTTTAATATTAATGCTAAAAGAAATATATGTATTCAGAGAAGGCTAATGGTAATTATCTAAGATTAAGAGATAATTTGGCATAGGATCAAGGTATTCATTTTCATCCTCTTTTACTGGATTTTTAAAATATCCTACTGTGATTCCCACAGGGGAGGATTGTGCATGTGCTGCTGCTCCTGTCAGCGTTTGTTTTCCCAGAAGCATTGGACAGGATCATATCATTTCCACTCTACTGTAATGCTCTTTCTTGGCACTCTTTGCTAAATGTGGTGTGCAGAGGCAGCAATAGGTGTGATGCTGGGGAAGAGAAAATAGTCCCAATGGAATAGATTTGTGGAAGAGCGGAGACAAAAAGAAAATGGAATGGGCTATTCCATAGGTGGCACGTGATTCTTTCATTTGGGGTGACTAGGCATGAGCCTGGAAGCTCCCTAAAAGTGTGGGTGGGGGCACTGGTGCCGGACCATGACCCCAGCTCCCACTGCACCCTTGCTCAGCCTCCTTCCTCCCAAAGCTCCTCCCGTGCTCTGCCTCAAGGCTCTGCTCCTGCTTGGCCTCTTATCCTGAGGCCCTATCCTCACTTTACCTCTTCTTGCCCCTGCTCCCCCAAGGCAGAGAGGAGTGAGCAGCGGGCGGCAGGGAGCCTCAGGGGGAAATGGTGAAGCAAGGGCGGAACCTCGGGGCAGAGTGAGGGCAGGTCAATGGTCTGGGTGCCAGTGGTCTCCCACTTCTCACAAGCTTCCAGCGGCAGTTTTCCAAAGGTGGCAGGCCAGCACGCCTCCAAAGGAAGGCACGCTGCATTTGGCATTTCTTGACTATGTGGGAAGGCTTAGCCTCCCAAAGCCTCCTGTACCCGCCACCCATGGGTGATAGTCCAGTGGGAGCCCATCAGCGTTGAGCTTGATTTAGCTCCTGATGCCAAAAGGATCTGGAAGTAATTAAATGATAATACACTTAGCCCTGGCAAAGTGATGTGTACCATGTCGCTACCAAGCAATCATAACAGGTAGGCTGGAGAAGCCTCCCAACTGATGCACACTGTGCATTGGAATAATTTGTATTCCGTACCTGTAAAGTTTCAGAAATCTACATTTTTTTTAATGCACTTAGTAATGTTTTTCTTTTGTTGTCATCATATTAACCTTGGGGTAGACCTTAGCTTTGTTTGTGACTGTGGGATTACAGGTTAAAGGATAGATGTTCATATGCCAAGAACAAAATAGTCTTGAATGTTGGCTTTTGAAAGACCTAAATCACCCTTTCTATGCAAGACCTAGTGGGCTGATTATGACGTATGCATATATGCAGACATTTTTATAAAAAATTGGTTACAATCTAGACATTGATTTTCCTGTTTTCTTTTCTTCTCAAGCTACCCAAAGTGAGGAGCGGTTGTGTGCATTTAAGGACCCATATCAACAGGACCATGGAATCAGTGAGAATCGAATCTCTCAGGAGAATGGCACAATTTTATGTGTGAAAGGCACCTCCTGCTATGGACTTTGGGAAAAAACACGAGAAGGAGACATACATCTTGTAAAACAAGGTAAGTAACAGTTAAGCTTTGCTAATCCTTTTGTGTAGAAGTAACCCGTTGGTATGAAGGCTTTAAATTGCGAGGGTTTTTTTTTGCTAAACAATTAGATAAATCTTGTTTTTCTTCTTCTGAAACTTACTGTATAGTAGTTTATTAGGTGTGAACAGAAAGTTCCTTTTGAAAAAAGAAGAGTGCTTTGAAAGACTAATAGGTACATTTTCAGTGCATAATTCAAGGCAAATTAGGCATAAAACACCTTATTACCCTGTATGTCAAGATTAAAGTTGCTTTCCTGGGTGAATTGTACATTTCCTAAGTAGGCAATATGTCTGATAGGGAGTAAATGTCTCATTAATCAGAGATGTTCATTTTACATTAACTGTATGTGTTTGATTATGAAGAACCCTATACATGAATATAATAAATATGTCACAATTATAATTTTCTCAAAAATACTTCCACTAATCAACCAATCGTGCTCACTCGAGAATTGGTATTTAGTGATCAAGGATGTTGAGGGTCATAGCTACAGTAAAAGTCATATTTACTCTGATCAAATGCCATTTAATCCAGGAGTTGAACTTTTAGGCCATTTCTAAGTCATTTTTCAGCAGAGACTGATAATCACATCAGATAACCACACTATAGTAGTTTAATGCAGTGTGTAAATATCACTGGGAACCAGGTAAAAACACCACGTATGTTTTTCTGGTAACATAACTCAAACTGTGTTCCCAGTCTCCAGAGCTGAAAGGCTAGGACATTAATTTAATCTTTCACTTAGATTATCTCTGTTTCTCTTTAATCAGTAGCTAGAGGTAACTGAATGGTACTTTAATCCATTCTGAATGTAGAAAATGTTCTTTTCCACAAAATTTTTAATATACTTAGAGGAAATGATTGGGGCTTGATCCACTTCTGCTGGCAACATAGTTGCAGATTACAATCATTTGCATGATGGGGCAACTATGCTTTGGGGTCGTCACCTCAAGGATATTTACTCTTTTGTCCTCTAGAGTTTCTACCAGGGAGAACAGTTTTAAATTGTGTCCAGCGTATCCAGGGCAACACTGGGTTACTGTAGATCTCCTGGAACGAGTGATGAGTGTGGGTGGCTCATGCTATTGAATGGCCTTCTCCAGGGAGACTTTCCATTGCAAGGGGGCTCTATGCAGTGGATTAATCCAGTCAAAGGTAGCATAACAGAGGGATGATTTGAGCACTTCATATTTAAAGACACCGTGTGCACTGTCCCAGTCAGTTACTCTTATTATTTTAATCAGTTTTGTTTTATATATGGGGGGGGGGGCGGTTAATTAGTGGTAGAGGTTGGATAAGGGATAATGGCAGGAATAGGGCAGTTAGTAAACCTAAAAATAAGAGCATAGGAAAAGGAATTAAGGGGAAGAAGTTTGGGAACAGTAGTGAAGGGAAAGTGATGGGGAACATTGCAATAAATTATTAGAGCTGTTAAAGCTACATTTGGAAGGGCTTTCAAACTAAAGAAACTTTTTCTTGTAGTGCCAGTGGAATTCAGAGTGCGGTAATGTGGTCAGAGCAGCAAGCCAGGAGGATAATCTAACGGCAGCATTTTAAATGGATTCAATGAGACAAGTTTGCTTTAATGAATACCAGAGAGGAAGAACTTGCATTTGTCAAGACACAAGATAAGAATAGACAGAATTTTATAGATATTACATAAGAGTAATCTGCAGGATTTAGACATGGCCTGACTTTATGACTTTAAAGAGAGAGGGTCAAGACAAAGATGACATCCAGATTGTGGGCCCAAGTGACTAAGAGGATGGTACTGTTGCCCGTGGTGTCAGAAATGTAGGAAAAAGGGAGGATCTGCGGGGGAAAGATCAAGTGCTCTGTTTTGGCCATGTTGAGGCCAGGTCTACACTACGAGATTAAATCGATTTTAGATACGCAATTTCAGCTACGAGAATAGCGTAGCTGAAATCGAATATCTAAAATCGATTTACTCACCCGTCTTCACCGCGTGGGATCGATCCACGCGGCTCGCTGTGTCGAATCCGGAAGTCTGGTCGTCTAGCTGGAGTTCCGGAATCGATCTAAGCATGCTCTGGGATCGAGATATCGCGTCCAGACCAGACGCGATATTTCGATCCCCGAGCAATCGATTTTAACGCGCCGATCCGGCGCGTAGTCTAGACGTGGTGTGAGTTTAGGGTGACAGCTGGATACCTGTGAGGAGATGTCAGAAAGGTAGGTAAAGATGTGGGTTTTGATGAATGGGAGAACAGGTGAATTTGTGAGTCATTAATCTGAAGGTGGTAGCTCAGTGGTTCTCAAACTTTTGTACTGGTGACCCCTTTCACACAGCAAGCCCCTGAGTGTGACCCCCCCCTTATAAATTAAAACCACTTTTTAAAATATATTTAACACTGTTTTAAATGCTGGAGGCAAGCAGGGTTTGGGGTGGAAGCTGACAGCTCTTGACCCCCCATGTAATAACCTCATAACCCCTTGAAGGGTCCAGACCCTCAGTTTGAGAACCCCTGTGGTAGCTGAAGTCTTGCAAGCATATAAGATTAACCTAGTCTTCTGTGGAAGGAAAGAAAGAAGAGGTCCAAGGATGGAGCCATGTAGGAATCCCACTGAAAGTTAGTCTGGGGGATAAGAAGGATCCACCAAATGAAACAGTGAAAATATGATTAGAGAGAGTAGGAGAAGAGCTAGAAGTGGGGGGATGGAGTTACAAAACTTGAGTGAGGACAAGATTTCAAGGAGAAGTGCGTGTTCGAAGGTGTCAAAGGCATAGATCTAAGAGAGGAAGATGGAGTACTGGCCCTGAAATCTAGCCAGAAAGAGATCACTGGAGATTTTGGGTAGAGCAGTTTCAATGATGCATAGAGAGTCTATGCTAGATTTGGAGAGTGTCTAGGATGGAACTGCAGAAGAGGAGTTCCAGATTACAGCTGTAGATGGCACATAGGAGGTATTTGGAGATGAAGGGAGGAAGAGAGCCTAGGTGATTAGTTTTACGGGTGAGGGGAGCCCGAGGATGTTTGTTTTAAGATGGGGGAGACTAAAGTAGGCTTATACTGGAACAAGAGAAGCCTAATGAGAATGAGAGGTTGAGGAGAAAAAATAGTTAATTATATTTATTAATTATATTTAGTATATAAAAATGTAAACACTGGTGCAAAATCAATTTTGGTACCATTTGGTACCATTTCACTTCCTTCCTTTTGCAGGATGCTGGTCTCACATAGGAGACCTACAGGAGTGTCAGTATGAGGAGTGTATAGTAACAACCACCCCTTCCTTGATTCAGAATGGAACGTATCGCTTCTGCTGCTGCAGCACTGACTTGTGTAATGTCAACTTCACTGAAAACTTTCCTCCTCCTGACCCAACGGATACACCACTTTTCAGTAAGTCAAAACTCCTAGATGTACATGATTTCATGGTTTAAGTATAATTAATTTGAGAGACTTCTTTTTTTCATGCTACTGTGGAGTATTGGTAGAAACCTAAAGCTATACTGTGCTGCTTTTGTTGTTCGTTTGTTTGTTTAATTAAAGCACATTGGCACTTCACTGCTGTTTTTATTCTTTCACAGAGGTCATATATTATCTTGCTTTGTACTTTCAAATCATTTTGGTTCTGTACACACTGGGATTGGAACTATGCAATCTCTATAAGAATGTTCAAATATGGCTGTTGCTTAAAGAATTCTAGCATAGTTTTTCTGCCTCTTGTGGTCAGGAGTTCTTTTCCGATGCATGCAAGCCAAATGGTACCTTAGACTGTCCCCTTGGGTTGTCTGTCATGGGGTTATTTGTCAAAAAGGCACTGTCCATTCTGTTCAGGGAAACCATGTTAGAATCCCATTAGCAACTTTTATATATAAATATGGTTAAAACGAGCACCCTTCTGATCCCACTGTGAAAAGGGCATTTTGGATTCTGTATGCAGTGTATTGTAAAGTTGTACACAGTAGTGCCCAAACACTTAAAACACAGTATGGTTTGGTTAGAGTATATGGGACCAAAATATGTTCCTTGATCATTGTACAATCTTGGATTTTGTAGGGCTGTAGTAAAGTTGAGGAACGTGATTAAAACACATTCAGAATCTACATAGCAATACTGGACTACCTTGATAAGCATATTGGAGTGCTACAGAGTTGTAAACAGACTCCCCAACATAATAACTTTATACAATGAAGAGACCATATCTTATAGCATAAGTCAGGGGTTGGCAACCTTTCTGCAGTGGTGTGCCGAGTATTCATTTATTCACTCTAATGTAAGGTTTCGCGTGCCAGTAATACATTTTAGTGTTTTTAAAAGGTCTCTTTCTATAAGTCTATAATATATAAGTAAACTATTGTTGTATGTAAAGTAAATAAAATTTTTTAAATGTTTAAGAAGCTTCATTTAAAATTAAATTAAAATGCAGAGCCCCCAGACTGGTGGCCAGGACGTGGACACTGTGAGTGCCACTGAAACTCAGCTCGCGTGCCGTCTTCAGTACGCATGCCATAGGTTGCCTACCCCGGCATAAGTGATAGTAGGAAGTCGCAGCTAAAACCAAAAGAGATGCTGCTGTGATTAAGGTTTAGATAACAGTACTGCCAGTAATCTCCAGAAATCTGAACTGATAAACTTTCATTGCCTTCACTTTGACAGAAAAGAGTGAGAATTAAAATAAGAGAAGATTTCTGTGCAAGATGAGTTTCCTCACTGGAATCTTCACAAGATGTTCTAATCTCTGTTTTGCTTTTTAATTGTGTAATTTGTGACTATCAGCAGTTCTTGCCTGTAATACATTTTTCCCACCACCCAACTTCATAGTGTCAGAGAACAGAAAAGAAAGAGGGGGCTGTAAGAGAGCAATTTGTAATAATCCATGTCATGATTGCTATGCCAAGATCTTTTTGTCCTGTCAGCAAATTGAAATAGAAGGGCCTTGAGGTGGCTAGTGTCATTCCCAGGGACCTGACCTGACAGGAAATCTGGAGCTAATTTTGTTGAATCACTCCTCAACAAAAAGAGGTAGAAAATTCCTGCAGTTTTAATGGCTTAATCCATACTTCAGTACAACCCTTCACTGACCATAGAATGCTTTTGTAAATCAGGCATTTTGTGAATGTGGAGTTATGGATTATTCATATCTACATAAAATTAATGGTCTACCTCTGGAAAATGGCTACTTTCTTACAAGACTTTTTCATTGTTTACATCTGATTCTTAGTTTAGCCTAGAACTTCTTCCTGTATGGCATTGGAATTCTGTTAGGAATTCTACATGGATATGACATATTAGATAGCAATATTTAAGCTTTTACAAAGAGAAAATTTATCAGTTACATAACTCAAATGCTGAAGATTGCCTATATGTCTGGTAAATGTGAGAAAATTTACAGTTTTTTCTCACGTTTATCAGACACACAGGCAATCATCAGCGTTCGATTTATGTAATATAGATAAGGTGATCCAACCCCATTTTCCTTGGATGCTGCTAAAATCAGAAATATATATTTTTTTCACTTCTCAATACGTAATAAAATAGAACTATTTGCAAGAGGATAGCTTAGAAAGTAGTGCCAACATTTCAAAAAGTAATCCTTATCCAGATTATTTTAGTTCTAGTGTAAAACACAACAAAATGTAAACATTTAATAGATGTAGTTGCAAAGTTTAAGTAATGTGAAAGATGGAGATTCATTTTGAAAACCTCACGTTGCAAGATAGCGAGTCTTTTTTTCTTAGACCAACCTGTTCTCATTTAAAATAGCTGATGCACGAAGGCTTCATACAAGACTTAGTTGCTACATATAATCATTCTCTTTTGATTTCTAGCAACTGGTACAATTGTGACAGTCTCCATGGCACAAGATCAAATGTGCAGTAACTCATTTATGCCAGAGCTGGGCCGGGAACAATTTTTCTGTCTTGAGAAATTTTTTTGAATTTTGAATTTTCCCATCCCAAATTTGGAGAGAGAGTCAAATATCTCAAAAATTTTCATGAACAGACAATTAAAAAAAAGTTGGTTCTGATCAATGAAAACATTTTGTTTTGATAATTTCAAAAGTTTTCTGTTTCAGTTTTTAAAATTTTTTTTACTATAATTGGTTTACATTTTAAAATTAGTCATTTCCAAATATAGAAGGATTTTTTTTTTGAAAAGGGTCATTTTGAGAATTTTGAATTTTTTTCAAAAGTTTCAAAACAAGAAATTTGTCAAAACTGAAATTTTCTTACGAGCAGATTTAGTTTAGACAGTTGGCATTTTCTGATGGAAGGATGTTTAGTTGAAAAATTTCCAACTAGCTCTTTTTACACCCTGATCCAGTAAAGCATTTAAACTTGTGGTTAACTCTATGTAAATAGTTGAAGTCAAAAACTGCTTAATTTTCTTGAGAGATTGGGGTCTTACATACATTTATAACATTCCGTTCAGGGCATTGAGAGGTAACCATAGATGTTCTTTTGATGTAACTTTTCCTTTCATGCACAACAGAACATGCACAAACAAAACTTTGTTTCATATGACATATTTCATACTCATGATATTCCAACGCACTATAAAAAAAAAATGAGTTGGGCATTAATAAGTGTCTACGTAGGTAGTCATTAAGGGCATGATATATCCAAGTTTTTAAAAGTGGCCTCTAATTCCTGGAATGCCAAATATAAATTTGAAAAGTAGGCTGATTATTAATTAAGAGAATCTGAAAACATTACAGACATAAATAATTTAAAAGCTAGTCAGTTTAGAAAAGAGCGTTAATAATGCTTACAGGTACTGTACTGCCAGTGAGACAGCCAATTTTATGGTTTTAACAGTTGTTTATTTTGCTTTTAAATTTTTTGTATTCTGTTTGTAGCTGTGTGTGAAAGACGTGCACAAACTGACTATAGGGTAGTCAAATACACAAAATAAAAAAAAAACTGAAAAAATTGAGAAACTCTATTTTTCTTTGATCTTTTTCAGTTACATTAATTTTTGGTCTTACAGATAAAAATAGTAGGTCAAAATTTTCAACAAAAGGGATTTTATATTTAAGGTTTTTAATTAAAAACTATTAAACGTCTAAAAAAGTAGTTCTAAAATTTGACATATACAAAAGTTAGATATTCAAAGTTATTCTTCCCACATAAACTGTACAAATAGCCGTTGGGTAAGTGTAATATTTTGTTTAACTTTAATTATTTTTATGCCTTTATATTAAAACAAAATTTTAATATTTTCACAAAGATATAGTTAAAATGTTATTTTTCATCGAAGTTAGAATATACATTTGTTCTAGTAAGGAGTCCAAAAAAATTCAGCCCCATCATTTTTTGAAAGAAACTTTTATAAAGAATGAAAAATGAGATGTGGAATAGAATGGTCCCTTTTAAGATACTATGGGAGAGATCAAACCTTTTCTGCATGATACCCAGCATTTTAAAATAAAATTTTGTATACTCTATGGGATGTAGTGCACTATATATTGCTCTATCCTGCCAGTATAAAGCATCCAAAACTGGGGATGTTTGTGTCATTCAGATGCTAAAGGTGCAAGAAGAGGTGAGGAATGACATTTATGCGAAGCCTGAAGATTTATAGCTACTGTATATTGTTTTGAGTTATAGAAGTATATAATGTCTTTTTTAAAAAATCTACACTTTTTTGGAAAACATTTTAGTTCATGCTCTGATAAGTCAGACTTAATCAGATGGATTTTCTATACCAAAAAAGGTAATAAAAAATAATGACGGATAGGGGGACAAAGTTTGACCTTCTGATTAAAGGTTTCTAGAGATCTGGGATTGATTCCTGGGTTCTGCCAAAGATTTCCTGTGTGATCTTGGGCAAGTCACTTAATCTCTCTGGGTCTCAATTCTATGTTTGTAAAATCCAGCATATTTCCCTGTGTCACTGAGTATTGTGAGAACAAATTCTTTAATAGCTGAGTCCCTTATATACTATGATGTTTGAGTGCATATAAGTACCTGGTATAAATAGAATAAGATTGTATCCTTGATCATAAATATATAATCATTAAAATGTTAAAATTACTAAAATCAATATTAAGCTTCTGTTTTGTAACACATTCTGTTGGATATATGATATATTTCTAGTGTAGGGAAACTGTGTTGATTTTTGTTCTTTTCATAATAAATGTCGACTTCAATTATTAGAGGATTTGGAAGGTTATTTAAAACAATAGCATAAGGTATTATTTATGTAAAAGTATTGACTAATTCCCACAGCAAAACAAGTAGGTGTTTCTCTGTTTTGGATTGCTGATTTACTGGTTTAACATTCCAGAGGTGCATCATGACCTTCCTTAGCTTAGTGTCCTTACCACTAAAGTAAAACATTATTTGTGTAAGAGTGCATACGAGCTTGTGAAAACTTTCTTGAGAAAGCTACACATTTTTTATTTGTATAAAGTGAATAACTGGGTCAGGTTAGTGAAGGTGGCATCCTGATGCTGCTCCTATTGTATGCAGTGTAGTTGTAGCTGTATCGGTCCCAGGATACTAGAGAAACAAGGTAGGTGGAGTAATATCTATTATTTGACCAACTTCTGTGACTTGAGACTTTAAGAGCTCTGTGTGGCTCAAAAGCTTGTCTCTCTCACCCACAGAAGTTGGTCCAGTAAAAGATATTGTTGCTCCTATTGAAAGTTTAGAATTAGATCATTTCATTTGCCCTAATCCTGCTCCCTCTTGCTTCTTATCTTGAACTGTTTTTCTTGAGAGTAACATTTGATACTGGCTCCTCAAAATTGACACTCTTTTTTATTTCAGTTTTTCAGCAATGGAGAGCCTGAGCAATTACATTCTCGAGTGATACTAGGTGGAGCACTTCTCTCTATTTTGGCAGTGTTCTGTCTACTCAAAGACCGTGATTTGTCAATAACTGTGCTTCCTTATTTGAATTTTTTTCCTTGCCCATCCTCATAAGCGGGCATGATTCAAAGTAAAGCTACAGACTGCTGAAAAATGGTCAGTCTCTTGTAGAGGAGAGAAGTAAAAGCAGGGTCCAAGTGGCATTCCATCCTCGATCTCTTGCAGTGTCTGAAAAGGATGAGGCCGAGTAACATCTGTACTTCAGCATGTGTGTGTGGAGTGGGCCAAAGTCACAGGTTCATTTAATCTTTTCTGAGTTAAGTGTGTCAGGATGAGAGAGGGCCACCTTTCTGCCCCTGCTCCTGCTTGTCATCGTCGGAAAGGACCATATTAGAGAACACTACCCATCCTGATTCTCCTCTTCACTGGTTGTGGGGAGCATTTGACCATTAGAAGGCACAACATCCCACTTTTCTTCTTGGGAAGTGGTTGGAGGAAGGATTAAGCTGCTACTTCTTGTGCACTTGAGTGAGAGAGAGATTAGGTTGTTGGACACCATGACGAGTTTCCTCCCCAGAAGCCCTCTCACCCACCAGCCTAGACTCCTTCTCACACTGTGCTGCTGTGACAAGCTGCAGACCTGCTCCTGGTCCCACACTTCCTCTAGCCTTCACACAGGTAGGGACACACCCAGCTGCAGTTACATGCAGGCTCTCTGAGCAGCTACTGCATGAACAAACAATGGAGACGCTACAGCCAAAATAACCACGAGCTTCCCAACCTAGGATCGCTTCCCCCGAAATATAAAACCAGAATTATACCATCTTCCACTGCACAGGGATCTGTACAGTGTAAGCTCATAGATTTCATCCCTCTCCCCGAATGTGGAGAGGAATATGCAACAGCCTTTGCCACTTGAGCTATGATTTCCCATGCATTTCACTCAAACTCACTGGTTTAGATAAAGAAAAAACAAGTTTATTAACTACAGAAGATAGATTTTAAGTGATTATAAGTGATAGCAAACAGATCAAAGCAGATTACCTAGTAAATTTTAAAAAAAGCAAACTACGGTTAATATACTAGATAGACTGGATATGAATTAGCAGTTTCTCACCCTGAGAGGTAGCACAAGCAGGCTTACAGATTTTTAAGGGGCAAGCTGCACTTGCTTTATAGCTTGGAATCCCCAGGTCTTTCATACACAAGCTAGAAATCCCTTTAGTCTGGGTCCAGCACTTCCCCCAGTTCAGTCTTTTTTCCTCAGGTGTTTCCAGGAGTACTCTTGTGTGGGGAGTGAAGAACAACGGATGATGTTGCTCCCTGCCTTATATAGCTTTAGCCTATAGTGGGAGCCCTTTTGTCCCAAACTCAGTTTGTGGAAAAACAGAGACATCTCAGGATGGAGTCAGTGTCATGTGGCCTGGTTACATGCCCTTGCATACCTTGCTGACTCATAGCAGCCATTACTTACATGCTGTCTGGAATGTTCACAGGAAGATTAAGTTCTTCCAGGATCCTTTGTGTTTGCTTATGGGCCATCAACACTGTTTGGCTTCTTCATTTTTATACCAGAAAAGCTAGTTGTGGATGTCACCCAGAGTAAGCATGATTGAAATACAGATACATCGTCAATATTCTTAACTTTAGATACAAAAATGATACTTGCATACAAATAAGATAGTCGTATGCAGCAAATCATAACTTTTCCAGTGACACCTCACATGACCCATCTTATACAAAATGCATCATAATTATGCCATAATCATATCATAATAATATCATTATGAAGAATATGGGGAGCCTGGGGAGCCACACAGCCTCCATCTGCCCAGGGAGTGGGGGTTGAGAGCAGCCCCTGGCCCATGTCCCTACCCCCTGGGCAACCCATCTAGGGCAGGTGGAGGGTCTGTGGCTCCCCACAGCTGCCCGGGCAGCTCTTATCAGGGCCTGGCTGTGACTCTTCAGCCGCTGAGGCCCCACCCCCAGGCCAGGCCAGAAGCTGGAGGTGTATCGGGGTAAGAACCACAGGAGCAGCTGTGGTGAGCTGCAGACCCTCTACCTGCCCTGGGCTGAGGGCCCAGGGGATGGGAACATGGGCCTGGGGCTGTTCTCGGGTCCCCTTCCCTGGGCAGGTGCAAGGGACCAGGCTCCCTGGCCCGGCTCCAGTTCTGTCTTGGCTGGAGAGGACCTCGGGGGAAGAGAAGGGGTAGGGGTGTGGCCACAGAGTGGGTGAGGCCTCACGCCTCCCCCCACCCACTTCTAGGAAGACTCTATTGTCCCTGCTTGTTGCCATTGGTTATTTGATTGTAGGAAGTAAATTTAAAGAATTTCTGTTTGTTTAACATGGGATGCAGACTGAGTGCATTGATCAGAGAGTGACCATGTTTTGGAAGCAGAAAATCAGGACATGCTAATTAAGATCAGCAAAGGTGAACACTGAATGTGAATAAAAAGGTTTCAGCATGTGGGATTAAGAAATGGGGGGTACAATGGAGGAGATGAGAATGCTGGCAGGGAGCCAGAGTGGGGCGGGTTAAGGCAGTTCAGTATCCACCTACATGTTTATACTGAGATTGGGACAAAATCCAGAGTTTGCAGAACCAGCAAAGACACTTCAGACAGTCTCTTAGAACCAGGATACCTGGTCACATGAGTCAAGTAACGTCTATTAATGATTGCAGTTAGAAGTGTATCTACCAAAAGCAGAATATCTCTTAAAGATTGACTTTAGCAGCATTTAATGTTTTAACCATATAAGAACATCAGTCTCTCAATATCAAACATATCTTTGCTGAATTTAAAATAGAAGCTTTGTGTGTAACTGTGGTCTGAACATTTGAAATGTTGTTGTAAGCTGTGAAGACAGAACCTCCTATAGAAAGAAAAACTAAAATCTGTGTAGAGGTATGTTGTTACAAATCTATATGCATTAAAGATCAAAATGCTGATAACGGACACAATATATTTAGCTCAGTTTTGTTTGTAAAAGTGGGAATATTTCAGACATTTTTCCTAAAGGCATTTTACTTTGTGAATAAATTTCCTATTTATTGCTTTATCAATCTGCTGTTTTCATTTCATTTGATAAATGAGAGCAGCACAATGTGTTAATTTAATCAGGGCTGTATCAGCAGAAATCAGTAGTATGGTATAACACTGAGTTCAGAGAAAAGGGATCTTACCAGTAGTCTTCAGAAAATATATTGGAAACTGAAAGAGAGCAGTGGATAATAAAAGATAGGGTTTAACAGTTACTTTGATATACCTTGCCTTGATATACTTGATTTGTGTGTCTGATGACAGAGATGAAGTCAGATTTGGTTTTAAAGTATAAAAAAAAATGTTTCCACTGTTTCAATTCTGATTTCTTATTTAGACCCTAATCCTTCAACCACACATGTGCTTAACTTTAAGCACGTAAATAGTCTCTCTGATATCACTGTGTTAGATTGGGGCAGGGACCAAGTTGTCTTGTGTATCTCTAAAATGCTACACATTCTTCTAATACTGTACAGACATATCTCCATTTCTACAATGATCAATACTCCCCACAACACACCTTTCAAGATTCTTGGGTCCTACACATGCCTATCACAACGTGGTGTCCCACATCCAGTGCATCAAATCACCCAACAACAATTATATGATTCAAACTAAACAATCACTATACTCTCAGATGAACTCACACAGAAAAGTGATGAGACAAAAACACTATAATCTGTAGCCAAACTCTTTTCGCAAAGTGATCGCTCCATATCCAACCTGTTGGTACTTGTCCTCAAAGGAAACCTGCACAACATCTTTAAAGGACAAGTCTTGGAACTTAAATTCACAACTGTGCTACACACTAAAAAAGATGGACTCAATAGTTTTACTGGTTTTATGTCTCATTATAGCAATTCGTAACACACCACACTGCCTGCTAACCCTTAACTGCCCTCTTCATTTTAAGTGGTCTCCCACAACTTGTGTTTACCTCCTTTCCTTAACAGTCTGTCCCAACTTTTATTTTGTTCAGCCATTCTGGTTTCCTTTCCCAGACCTGAAGAACTCTGTGAAGCTCAAAAACTTGTACCTTCTACCAACGGAAGTTGGTCCAATAAAACATATTCCCTCACCTATCTTGGCGCTCTCTTATCCTGAGACCCACGTGGCTACAACAACACTGCAAACAATCTGAATACAGTGTAATAATCATCAGATGTCCATTTCTACAGTACATTTTGTATCTTTTATGTAAATGCTTCCTCAAAAGGAAGCCAAAGGCAAATACAGAGTATGAAAATGAAAATTCTTGGACACTGTTTTAGTGGAAAATTGGAGGATTTTAACAAAAGGCCAGGGCAGGAGTTGGAGCTGGAATACTATATTGCCTCTTCTCTTTTTATGACAAACAGGGAACAGGCAAGGATGATCTGCTCTTCCAATCTTTAATGGAGTTGCTATGAGGAGGAGCTTGCTGATATATACATCTTACACACATGTTGCAATGCTATTTAACAGGCTTGGATTGAAGAGTAACTTTCAGGGTTCCCTGTGACTTGAGAAGTAGTGTGTTTGGGGCTTTTCTGGAATGAGGTGAAAGATGTCCAATACATTTTCTTGAAACACTCCATATTGGTCAACTTATAATACTGTTTCTCTGGTAGCAGCTTCTAAGAAAGCTAAAAACTTGACCTTTTGTCTCAGTGGTATGTCTGTCATAAATATGACGCTCTAGGCTGGTGTGTTGTAGCCGTGTTGGTCCCAGGATATTAAAGAGACAAGGTGGGTGTGTCTGCCAAACAGGAACCAAGTATCCTGAGCAGAATTAACCAATTACAGACATAGCAGGGAAGATCTCAAGACTATCAGCAAAAGGAGAAATAGTCTTATCATGTTGGTCTACTTTCTCATTCTATTTCTCCATTTGCTGATAGTCTTGAGATCTTCCCTGCTATGTCTGTAATTGGTTAATTCTGCTCAGGATACTTGGCTGCTGTTTGGCAGACACAAAAAAAAGTCCTATGAATATTGTCATAGATCCACAAGATTGGTGCTATCCCCCAGCCAAATTTTAGAACAGTCTGTTTACAGAACCTCTTTGGTGTATCAGACCCCCAAGAGGTCTCTCTCTTCCTGCACAGGGTAGGCCATGTGGCCTCACTGCCTCCTTAGACTGAACCTCTGGGACTCCAGAGCTCTTCTTTCACATCGTGAGCTCTGAATCCATTCAGATGGACTCCTGATAGAGACTTGTACACTCTCCAGGAGTTAATGCTCCTCACCAAGCATTTGCAATGACATTCAAACAGTGTTGTCATAACAGTTGGGTTTATTAGTCAAATGGAACACAGCATAGGAAGTCCTTAGGTTAGCATAGATTCTCTGTTGATATGAGGCCAGTCCTTTTTAATGACTTCTTCGGGCTCAGAAAGCTAGACGTCATTCATACCTATGTCTCTTAGCCTGCCCTGAGAGCAAACAGTCCTTCCCCCAACTTCAGGTAACCATGCAAAATATAGAGGAAACTGAGGCGCACACAAGAATCATAATATTATAGAAAATTCTCCCTTTGTCACCTCTAAAATTACTAATAGTAAAATAAGGGGGAGGGAGGCTGCCTATATAAGAATTGTATTATACTTTCATGTGGGTAAAAACTGAATTCCAAATAATCACTTGGTGCTTCCTTCTTGAGCTGGCAGGGCCTGGGAATGCTCTGAGAACAGTATATTCTGCTCCTGGGGAGTAAGGAAGTGGCAACTCAACACACAGTTTTTATAGTCAAAACAGTTAATTCTTGTATTTCCCTAGTGTGGACTCCATTTCAGTTCTATTACTGAAATGAGATATACATATATAAACACCCTTACATTGGTACAGCTGCCAGCATGCTGGACAGTTATATCAATTTACTATACAAAAACTGGGTTTTGACCAGCCCTTACTACACTGTAAAAACTCTGAAGAAGGCAGTTAATCCTACAGTGATAGGTATTTAAGAAGTGGTTAAGGCTGGGTGCCTTAGGAAGTCCACATGAATGTTTACAGAATATTAGAAGGTTCAGAAATTCATAGCAAACAGCTCCAGAATGAAATATCAGCCTCTCAGAAATACTCTTACACTAATTCCCATTGGAGACAGATGAATCAGATACACCTCTACCCCAATATAATGCGACCAGATATAACACGAATTCAGCTATAACGCGGTGAAGCAGTGCACCGGGGCAGGCGGGTCTGCGCACTCTGGTGGATCAAAGCAAGTTTCACCTATAACGCGGTAAGATTTTTTGGCTTCTGAGGACAGCGTTGTATCGAGGTAGAGGTGTAGTTTGAATTTCTAGGCAATGCCATTTAAAAAATTTTTTTTTCAAAATGTAAAAATCTTCCAATATTTTAACTTTTATACCTCTAAAACAGTTGTCCAATTCACTTCAGTTTTGGTATAGTATTTCTCTGACAACAGGAGATCATATATGGAAAATTAATTGCAGATTGGATTTGTTTTAAGGAATTTAGGGATGGATGTTAACATTGTAGCTGATTATCTAGGGAGTCACAACCTTGGATTCATAATTGAGGCACTAATCATGACTCCGTAGCTCAAGGTTGAGTTTTGTATTTGCATATTTGTGTCAGATGAACACAAAAATGATATTCTTAAATTGAATCTAGAGTTGTAGAGCTAGCTTAATTTATGTAATTACACTGGAATTCCAAGAATGTGGACTGCTCCTGTGTTATATGATTTTACTTTGCTCAGTTGTAGTTAATGTAGACTGAGTTGTAATGCTCATGTTCTGTGACCTCTGATGCTAGAAATTGAGATGACTGCTCTACTACTGTAGTTTGAATATAAAACAAGAGAATGTATGGACCAAGACTTTAGCAAGATAATTTGTTATGCTGCTCTGTTACATTATTAAAAGCAGTAATGTATATTAACTGAAACATATGGCAAGTCTAGATATGCCATCAAGATATATCATAGCATATTAAGAATTTCTAGAGATAAAATTATTAGAGATACATTATTGAAGTATGTGAAGCTCAAAGATATCTAATGTGATTAACATGCAACTTGTAAATATTAAATGTGCAATCTTCCCTCCACTCATTTGCTCCATATTTTACAAATTAGACATTTGTCTTCTATGAAGCACAGACCCTGTGGGAAAGGTATTGCTTTCCAGAAGTTGATCAAACTTAGAATCGCAGAAATGTAGGACTGGAAGGGACCTCAAGAGGTCATGTAGTAGTCTATTTCCCCACACTGAGGTAGACCAAGTACACCTAGACCACTCCTGGCAGGTATTTCTCTAAGGCCTGGTCTACACTGGGGGTTGGGGAGGGGATCGATCTAAGTTATGCAACTTCAGCTAGATGAATAACGTAGCTGAAATCGACGTACTTAGATTGACTTACTGCAGTGTTCTCACCCCGGTGAGCCGACTGCTGCTGCTCCCCTGTCGACTCTGCCTGCACCTCTCGTGGAGGTGGAGTACAGAAATCGACGGGAGAGCGCTTGGGGGTCGATTTATCACATCTAGACTAGACATGATAGATCAGCCCCTGCTGGATTGGTTACTGCCCACTGATCTGGCGGATAGTGTAGACATACCCTAACCTGTTCTTAAAAACCTCCAAGGGTGGTGATTTCACAGCCTCTCTAGATAATCTGTTCCAGTGCTTTAGTTAGTTTTTTCTACTATCTAACATAAATCTTCCTTGCTGCAAACTAGGCTGATTACTTCTTGTCATATCTTTAGTGAACATAGAGAACTATTGATCACCATCCTATTTATAGCAAACTTTGAATACTTTGAAGTATTTGAATACTGTTATCATATCTCCCCATCTTCTCTTTTCTAGACTAAACATGGACAATTCTTTCAACCTTTTCTCTTAGGTCATGTTTTTTAATCCTCTTATCATATTTGTTGCTCACCTTTGGACTCTCTCCAATTTATTCAAATCTTTCTTAAACATAGTGCCCAAAACTGGATATAGTTCTCCAGCTGAAGCCTCCCACTTACATATGACATTCCTGTTAATACAGTACATTCAAGAGTGAGATTTCTTTTTTCACGACAACATCACATTGTTGACTCATTATATTTTTGAATATAATGAGCCATTATAACCCAGCTCCTTCTCAACAATGCCACTGCCTAGTCAGTTATTCCCCATTTTGTATCTGTGTGTTTAATGTTTCATTTCTAAGTGTAGTACTTTGCAGTTGTCTTTATTGAATTTCATCTTACTGATTTCAGACCAGTTCTCCAATTTTCATAATCTGGAGATATTAGCCTCACTGAGAGTATTATAAATTTTATAAATCCATCTGTCTTCTATTCTGCTTTGCTATTACCATTCCTCTTACTTGATTTTATCATGGGCACAGATTTACCATGTTTATTTTTCATTACAATTGTTTGGTTGAATGGAATCATTAAGATTAAAAGGGACAAGGACAACCTTTAAGCTTTAGTTGTAAAGCATTCTCAGGTGCCATCTGCTAATACTATTGGCATTTTAATTCCTACACCTTTTCTAACCTGAATGTGGTCATTGTGAGACAGGTCTTAACATGCAGAAATTTTTCAGTAAGAAGAGGCAGATAGACAATCCAAGTAGTCTTGAGCACAAAATTGAATGCCAGTAATGTAGAATAGATCTGTTTTAGATTACTGTATTAAGTATGAATAACCCTATTCATGCAGAATACAGAATTATTACTTTAAAAATCTCTCAAGGGAATTTATCTTTCCTATTTTCTTAATTAGGTATTTTCTGTAAAAGCGCTTGATTCTGTCCAGTAATGTGGTAAATTTACAGATTGAAATTTGATGCTATAACAAAGCTTTGTCTAGCATTATGGCCTTGTCTACACTACACTAAGTCTATCTAAATTACTCTAGTTAAGTTATGTAAGTTACATAACTTTAAGTCAACATAACTTGCATCGATTTAAAGCAGTGTCTACACCATGTTATGCTGACAGGATTTAGCACGGTAGTGAAGACAAGCTCTGATCCAACATTTAAAAAAGGATGATTTTTTTTTATCTTGATTGAACTGATTAAAGTTTTCGCTCAAGTTTTGGACTACACCAATTAAGTGATAGCCCACTGAGGTACCAAATAGGATTTACAGGCCAAGTGGCTAATGACTGCTGAGACCGCTGTTGAACAGTACGTGACCATAGATGCTGCGTTCCTCAGATGAGACCCTCTGTTGGTGAATTCTTTCATGATCGGTCTAAGAAGTCACTGCCCTCTATAGTATTGTGGATCTTTTGTGGTACAGTAGAATCTCAGAGTTATGAACACCTCTGAAATGTTCATAACTCTGAACAAAACGTTATGGTTTTTCTTTCAAAAGTTTACAATGAATATTGGCTTAATATAGGTTTGAAACTTCACTATGCAGAAGAAAAATGCTTCTTTTAATCATCTTAATTTAAATGAAATAGGCACAGAAAGAGTTTCCTTACCGTGTCAAATCTTTTTTTAAACTTTCCCTTTATTTTTTTAGAAGATTAAGTTTAACACAGTACTGTATTGTATTTGCCCTTTTATGTATGTATGTCTCTGCAGCTCCCTGATTGCATGCTTACAGTTCCAAATGAGATGTGTGTTTGACTGGTCAATTAATAAATCTAGTGTTCGTAACTCTGAAGTTCTGCTGCAGGGGTAGGCAACCTATGGCACGTATGCTGAAGGTGGCACGTGAGCTGATTTTCAGTGGCACACTCACTGCCCGGGTCCTGGTCACCATTTTAATTTAATTTTAAATGAAGCTTCTTAAACATTTTAAAAACCTTATTTATTTTACATACAACAATAGTTTAGTTATATATTATAGATGTATAGAAAGAGACCTTCTAAAAACATTAAAATGTATTACTGGCATGCAAAACCTTAAATCGGAGTGAATAAATGAAGACTCAGCACACCACTTCTGAAAGGTTGCCGACCTCTGTTCTACTGTATCTGAGTTGTCTTCCAGAAGCGGGCATTAACAAAAATGAATGTATGCCAAATGTAATAAATCTGAACCCTACTGTCTTACCGGAGGAAAACTCTGTGTGTGAGTGTAGTTTTTCTTTTTTAACTTCATGTGCTTTATAATGTTCAAAGGGAAGGCAATTTCTAAGTAGTGCATGGTGTATTTGGACTGGAATGTAGTGAGTTTTGTGATAAATCTTAGTTCTGGTTCGAGTGTGTGTTACAGTCAGCCTCTGAGAACGCCCTACTTCCTGTGCAAACAAGCATTGCCCTTGTTTTAGAAAGTTCCATTGCTTCTGAGGAGAAAGTCCCAGAAGGTGAGGTAATCTTTTAGGTATGCTGGGCCAATGCCATTTAGTGCTTTGAAAATAAGGACTGATTTAATAAATTTACATTTAATAATGTGTTCAGTGGGCAGCCAGCAAAGAGAGCAGAGAACACCATGGCAAGGTACTTTGCTAATGTGTATTGCTGATTAGGAGTGCTACTGCATTCTGCACTGATTGCGGTTTTTCTTAAAGCTGATGCTTTCAGGCCCAAATAAATTGTGTTTTTATAATCCAGACAGGAGGTGATGAAGACACTAAAAGCTTCACCAGTGACCCCATGTACATAATTGTGCTATTAAAATCCCTGCTGTCAAAAAGGGAGAGATTCAAGAAAGATGAAGAGGAAAAAATGTGCTTGTGGTTTTTATGTTGCAGGGTATATGTACAGCTGTTGATTATATTTTAATTATTTAAGAGCAATTCTTAATCACGTTCTGAATAGCAGTGCCAAGGTGAGTGCTGCAAAGAGCAAGATTCTTGATTCTGTAAATTCACACGAAGGGCTTGAGCAATATGCCAAAATAATAACTCAACATAAACATTCTAAAGGACTGTTCCCATATCCTGCCTGTCACTACTGGTACTAGTGCAGCCGTTGCACACGTTTCACAGGAAACTGCATGGGGAATGCCATCTAGGAACTGTTAGAGCAGTGGTTCTCAAACTGTTGTACTGGTGACCCCTTTCACATAGCAAGCCTCTGAATTCGATCCCCCCCCTTATAAGTTAAAAACACTTGCTTATATATTTAACACCATTATAAATGCTGAAGACAAAGTGGATTTGGGGTGGAGGCTCACAGCTTGCAACGCCCCATGTAATAATCTTGTGACCCCCTGAGGGGTCCCGACTCCCAGTTTGAGAGCCCCTGTGTTAGAGCAACTGTAGTGATACAGGGTAAGAGAGACCAGAGCTGTGCCATACCTTTAACGTGCCTTGTGTGGTCGCACCCACCTCCACGAGGGGCGTAGGTACCAGCTCTGGGAGCATGGCTCCCAGTGCAGGTACACTGTCTACACTGGTGCTTTACAGCACTGAAACTTGCTGTGCTCAGAGGTGTGTTCTTTTCACACCCCTGAGCAAGAAGGTTGCAGTGCTGTAAATTGCCAGCGTAGACAAGTCCTTAATAAAGTATGAGAGAGAAACTTGTCATTGTTGCAATTTCCATTAGTACTGGCTTAGGAATGGGAAGTCTGATTATTCAGGCTGTTAGGAAAACACTCCGTAGGTTTCTAACTGGGGCTGCTTGCTACTATCATAATGGATACAGATCTTTCTAGATACAACATTTTTTCTGGTGCATGTTTGTTTAGCTTGCTCTTATGTTTATTTTAAAGAAATCTTGTTTGATTTCACCAGTTCATTAAAGGACATTGCAGTGTTTGTTGACGATTTAAAACTTTTTAAGGAACAGATATGTGCTTTATTTTAAAATCTAATCTATAAAAGAATAAATGAATGGGTCTTGTGGATGGTTCGTATAGTGCATATCCATACAAATACAGAGCCAAGGTTTTAAGAGCCTAATTCTTTAGATAACTTTAGCAGCATGAGATTTATGTCCAAATAGGGTGAATTATGAATTCAACCCCCAAGGGCATGTGTAGAAACTGAAAGAGGAAAGGTGTAGGACAGGGTTTCTCAAACTTCATTGCACCGTGACCCCTTTCTGACAACAAAAATTACTACACAACCCCGGGAAGGGGGACCGAAGCCTGAGCTCCATCACCCCAGGCAGGGGGGCCAAAGCCCAAGCCCTGCTATCCTGGAGGGTGCCGAAGCTTGAGGGCTTCAGCTCTGGCAGGTGGGGCTCAGCCCTGAGCCCCAGCAAGTCTAACGCCAACCCTGGCAATCCTATTAAAACAGGATCGCGACCCACTCTGGTGTCCTGACCCACAGTTTGAGAAACACTGGTATAGGAGAAAGAAGAGACCCTTTCAAATGTGTTACTAAGCGTTATATGGCCTCAATAAAAAAAATCACTATTGTATCCATGGTCAACGTGACTCGTGCTCCTTATCCAATCCACATCTATTCCTTACCTTTTTCATGTGTTTTTTAAGATAAAGATAGACGCTGGGATTTTCAAAGGAGCCCAGTGGAGTTTGATGCTCAGATCCCATTGAATCTGAATGGGACATGGCCACTTAATTCCTTTAAGCGCCTTTGAAAAGCCCAGTCAGACTGATTACATATTTCCAAACTACCAGTCTTTTTTTAGTTAGCAACCCAGTTCCGCTGAGTGCCTCCTGTCTGGTTCAGAGGATGATTACCTCCCACTAATTTGGATAGAAATTGAGGACACTCAACCTCTCAAAAGATTGGTTCCAGTCCTGCTCCCATCAAAGCAAAAGGCAGAACATCCATTTCCATACCATTACTATGCTGGTAAAACACCTCGTGTCCATATATAAAACTACTTACAGTAGTGCACAGATATATACACACCCTCAAAGTTATACTTAGTCCAAGCAAGGCTCAAGCACCATTGCATCCTGCCTCATTGGGTCACTGCAGCATTGTAACATTTGGACAGGAAATGTAAGTGTTGGAACTGCAGTAGTAAAGCTAATTCTAACATTGTAGCCAGACAGTGTTCCTGCTTACCAGGTGGTGGCTCAGAGCTCTGGCTTTGCCACCTGTCAACCTAGTCACCAATTGTGTATACACAGTTGAATCAATTCAGCTGATCTATTCTATGTCCAACCCTACTCTTCATTTGGAGCAACTTAGGATGTTCTTTCTTGGTCTTGGCTCTCTCTTTACTCACTCACCACATGTGTAACAAAGGGATGCGGAAATAGGTTTGCCAAGTCCAACTTTATATTTTGTAAAACAGGTATACTTTTTTTAAAAAAACCATATATATGATTTATCCCATGGAGTTTCACCTGGAAAACAGAGAAAAAGTCACAGGTTAATGAGCAGACTAAGATGAACAAACACAAGTTCAGACGCACCCATTCTCCTGCTCTTCCCAATGTTAGGTACTTTTCTGAGGTGAGGGCAATTGCCATGGTAGTCTCTGTGCTGCTTTAATAGAATCTCTGACACACCTGAGGTCTGAGAAAAAGAACACAGTTAAAGGTTCTGCAGCTGTGCTACTTCTCATACTCATTCCTTATATCCAAAGTGCATCCACTTTCCTCCTATCTCCCCCCTAAAAGAATGACACGTTCCCAGGAACCTCATTGCACTAGCTGACAGAGGAAGCCACAGTGAGAGACATGGAGAAATGTCTTTCCTTTTGGACACAAGTCCTGATAACCTTGTCTCTGGAACCTAGTGGAAAACAAGAGAGAGAAAACTGTTAGTACAGCTGCAATAGAAAACACAAAAAGCTTAACCACAATTAAAGGAAAAATAAAAAGCTATTTGAAAATATCAAATAAACAAATTAGAAGAATGGAACTAAGCTTCTTTGCCTTTCTGAGCACTGCTAGCAGACCCACTGTCAGTCTTGTCAGCAGCTATAGACATATCTTAAGGTATTTACGTTTGTGTAGACATAGCAAGGCACACCCCTGTCTTCACAAGACATGCCCAGATCCAGGATGATTCAGAGGTAGCATCCATTAGAGCAAACCAAAAATATGAGTAGATTTAAATATATACTGTAGGCCAAAGGCACTATGCATTCTTCTCCAGAGAGCTGTGCCAGGAATTTTGGCAGAGATGCACTAATCCACAAGCTTTGCAACTCTTAGGGGAGTGTTGTATGTCATTTCAGTGCACGTTGTGCGCCTGAAACTTGATACATAGTGTTGATGCACTGGTCAGTGGGGCAGTTCTGTACTGCAGACATGGCATTACTGTATCATCTCTTTAAAAATGTTTTTCTTACCATTTCTCCTGGATGCTTTTATTTTGCTGTAATTGTATATAAAAATATTTTGCTCCTGTTTAAAACACAGTTGCTGCATATAAATGTAGAAATAAAAGGTTAGACAAATTTCATTAGTGTGACTGTTACAGACCTGACCTCTTTGTATATTGGTAGCTGTATTTTTAAAATGTATTAAATTCCATATTGTCATTAGTTATTAATGTCAAGGTCTTGGTGTTTTTAATTTTAGTAAAAGGTGAGTATTTTAACCATATTACAGGGATGTAGTCAGATTTCGTACTCCATGAACACTGCTATTCTGTACTTTTAGATACATATTAGATGCAAATCTAGAACAGTCATGTCACTTCCATGACCTATTTTTAGGTAATCTTTACCACATTTTTTATTTGTCCTTAAGTGTGCGGCGGGAGGGAGGAAGAAGAAGAGGGCACAAATATAACAATCCCAAAATGGAGATCAGATACATTTATAATCCTCCTTTTTTTATGGATTCTCAGTTAGTTTTTTCCCTTTGATTTTTGACACAGTGCTGAAACAAGAGTTTGTTTTTCAAACTGCTGACTGTACTGTGTGGCACTGGCTGACACATTCAGTAATTTAAATCAATTCAACAGAATCAAGAAATGAATGACCAGTCATCTCTGAATCTTTTGTCTGAGAGGTAAATCAAGAATGTTTCTCTTGAACTTAGCCAGACGGTTAACATCTAGTGAGACAGATACTTGATAGACCTGGGCAGAGATTGCCTAGTCTTTGAGAATAAATAAGAGACCAGATTTGTCATTTTCAGCAGCAAACTGTCTGTCAGGCATTATCATATCATTGCAAGTGTGTAATGTCAGCATGAGAGCATACAACAAGCAAATACTTTTAAAACAAATTTATGAGATTTTTGAATATCTTATGAACATGTCAATTAAATTAGATTGATTTCCAAATTGAGAGAGAAGATATAAAGCCATGCAGAGAAAAAAGGTGAAAAGGACTTAGAGTGCACCAGTGCATGTTGTGAAGATTATATTGAAGACTAAGATTTCCTAATGGAAAAAACTCGAAGGTTGTAAATTCTTTATCTTGTTTACAGTGTTTGAGACAGATTAGATCAGCATGAAACATGATACAAAAGTTATTAATGTGTATAGCTTCCCCCCACCCTATATTGAACTCCTCCATTGAATTGGTGCAGTGTTATATGTACAAATACTTGTTTACACAGTAATGAGTAGGATGAGGATAGAGGGTAGCTGAGTCCTGCATGAAGGAGAGCACAGCTGAGAATAATATGGCCACCATATTATTCTCATGAGTAGCAGAAGTATTACCTACTGTAGGGGGAGTGCATGGCTAAGTACTTAATTAGCATGATGAGCATCACACATTATTCCCTGTTTCTCTAGATAAACCCACTTTCTGCCCAAACCCTGTCTCTTACTAACCTGATGCTTGCAAGAGAGAAAAGTGTATGGGCAGTGTGGATGGGGTTTGATACTTACCAGTCAGCATCAAGAATTCAGATCACTTGATTTTGCTTGCAGCCATTTACAGCCTCCACTTACCCTAGAGCTGAAGTGCCTCAGTCTTGCACATTTTACAAGGATCAGTCAAAATGGTACTGATACTGTCAAAAAAGCTGATACTGAATATGCTTAATTCAATTAACAGTGATAAACCTTTATTGTGTGTTTGAAATCATAGCAGTTGCATTGATGTACTGGCTCATTGTGTTGTTATGATGTCTGTCAAAGTGTCTTGTACATTTATTTAGGTACCGTTACACTGTCAGTAGGTGAACGTTTTTGTCTTATAATGTAGCCATTGAAATAAGAATGGAAACATCTATCCCATTGATTTTAAATATTTATTAAATTAAATAGAGAGAGTTACTTTTAAGGTGCTCTGAAATAGTTAACTGGTTGTCCTTCAGGAGCATCATAATGATACTTTGTTGTTTGGCACAAAGGATTTCTATCCTTTAACAGGTCTACTTTTTGCTATGTGTTTCACTGAATTTCATGGTACATGCAGAATTTGAGTAAATCAGCATGCAGTATGTTTGTCAGAAATAAATCTTCATTTTATGCTAGCATTTTTAAAAAATGGTTGTTTTACCCATTTCTAATCAGATTACTACAGGCTTTTCCAGCAAGTGTTTATGTAAAGAATCGTTGCCTTGTGAAGTTATTGCTTGCTGTGATAAACTTATCTAGTTTTACTATGTGTTTTTGAAATGGTCAAAGAAGGAGTATATCAAGGCGCAAGATAAGCAAACAGAACATTTTGGGATTGATTCAGTAGTGTTTGTATTTTAATAGATTGCAGATAGTATACCCAGAACAGAAATGTTAAAGGCACATATATTTACAATAGCTAGGTATTTCGGTGTGCAAAAGGTTTGACTGAACCCATAAAAGTACTCAGAAATCAGCTTTGAATTGAATTCACCCTAAATTTTGAATTCCTTAGAATTTTGGACTTTTGTCTGCAAACTTCCTGAAGAGCTCTGCATAGGCTCAATAGCTTGTGTCTCTTACCTACAGAAGCTGGTCCAATAAAAGATGCTACCTCACCCACCTTGTCTCTCTGTTCAGTCTCTTTGTGAACTTCTGTATTATTGACTGTTCGGGGTGCACTTCCAAGTTTGTTAATATAGGGTAGGTGGGACTTGTCACAGAGTGGAAATAGCATTGTATTTTTCCAAACATACTCTGTAGTAGTGGGGTAATCTATTGGTCTGAGCAAAGGACTTGGAGTGTTCTGATCCCAGCCCTACTCATTCCATCCACAGTCAAACTAGTTTAGATCCTTAGGAATCTTCTGCATTTGTGCAAAATATGTATTACTCTTTATTACTGTTATTTTACTTTTCATCTTCAAGATATTTACCAAGTGTCACAACAGGCCTCTAAGGTTAGGTAGGGTATTATTTTCCTCGTTATACAGATGGCTAAAGTGAAGCACAGAGAGGTGATGTGACCTCCCTAGGGTCACACAGTGAGTCAGTAGCAGAGCTGGAAATAGAACATAGAATTCTTACCTTCTGGTTTTATAGTCTAACCACTAGAAAATACTCCTTTTTCCTTTGTTTAAAAAAAAATTGTATACAAGAGCTAGTTATTTATTTGGTGAAAGTCAGCAGGGCAGAAACCACTTTCAGTTGGTTTCTCAGAAATGAAAACTGCATTTCAGTTGTGCTGTATGATGCTGGGTAACTATCAGGTGTAAACTCTGTAATTGTAGCCATGTCGATCCCAGGTTATTAGAGAGACAAGATGGGTGAGGTAATATCTTTTATTGGACCAACTGCTGTTGGTGAGCGAGACAAGCTTTCGAGCCACATAGAGCTCTTCTTCAGGTCTGGGAAAGGTACTCTAGTGTCACAGTTTATTGCAACAATTTGTAACCCACTAACTCCCTCTTTTTGTCCTATGACTGCAGAGGTGTTAATGGGCCACTCTACCTTGAATAAACCTCCCTCCCTTCCCCCATGTGATGGATTGTTGGATAGGCAATCTTCTCCTCCAGCCTTCTGTGTCCTCAAGGCATGCCTTTATGTGGTTGCCCTATCTCTGCCTTCTCTTCATTTTCTCTTAGGCCTGGTCTACACTAGAGAGGGCGGGGGTGGGGGATCAATCTAAGTCACACAACTTCAGCTACATGAATAACGTAGCTGAAGTCAGTGTATTAGATCAACTTACCATGGTGTCTTCACCGCGGAGAGTTGACTGCTGCCACTCCCCCGTCGACTCTGCCTGCACCTCTCATGGCGGTGGAGTAGAGGAGTCGAGGGGAGAGAGCTCGGTGATCGATTTATCGCGTCTAGACTAGATGCGATAAATTGACCCCCTCTAGATTGATCACTGCCCACTGATCTGGCAGGTGGTGTAGACATACCCTAAATCTTCTCCTTTCCTATTTAACTTCTTTCTCCGCCTCCCCACCTCCCTTAGGATTTTTTCCTCCATTTTTAAAAACTTTTTTTCATTTTTATATATTTATTTTTTCTACCCAGTGGTCAAAATGAATCAAGGATCACAAAGTTTTTTTTTTTCTGTCTGCTACTTCCTTACTGTGCCCCACATACCCCTGAACTAGGGAGAGAGACCCCTGCAGGAGCTTAATGTTTTATGTCCAGAAGGAAACTGAACCCTCCCTTGGGCAAGGATAGGAAAAGAGGAAGAACAGCCCTTCCCAAAGCCTGCCATATAGAAGAAGAGAAGACTGTCCTTTTAGAGCATGTCTTTAGAATACTGCTGCTTTAACGTGGCTTGTGTAGTCACAGCCCAGCGCGCTAAAAAAAAAACCAGTACCACGAGGGGAATATCTACCAGTGCTGGGAGCACAGCTCCCAGTGGTGGTGCACTGTCTACACTGGTGCTTTACAGCAGTGAAACTTGCTGCGCTCAGGGGTGTGTTTTTTCACACCCCTAAGCGAGAAAGTTGCAGCCCTGTAAAGTGCCAGTGTAGACAAGCCCTTAGTCGGCAGTGTCCAAACAAAAAGATCTATCCATGGCAGGTTCCACCTCTGCTGTACAGTGGGAAGGGACACAGAAGATCCTCGGTAGTGTGGAGAGAGGACTCTGCAATGACATTGGGTGCTAGTTGGGGCTGGAAGGAGGAAAAGGAAAGAGGATGACACAGAGAGAGAGAGAGATGGTAGAGAAAGAGTGCTGGCAGAGCTGGCAATGAGAAAAAGTGAAAGTGATTGGGTGCTAGCTGAGATGGTGAATGAAAGAGGGAGGTATTGTCCAACATTTTCCTCAGTGACAAGGGTAATGTACAACAGAAGGGCATAGACACATTTGGAGAGTCTTTGCTGGCCTGAATTGCCTGGTGTGTGTGCCTCAGTTATCCATTCAACTGTCTACAGTGCTGGCCTTCCAACAGTTGCCTGACCTGTGGAATCACCTGGTAAGAGAAACAGCTATTCAGAAGGATGAACAAGAATAATTATTCTGGTAACATAACTGGAAAAAACCTAATTACGCAAGATGGTAAAAGATTAAAAAATGGTTCTTTGAGAGAAGGCAGATGGGGAAAACAGCAGAGAAGTCAGAGGGCTAGTGGGAAAAATGGGGCTCACATTTAGTTTTTTGCCTGGTCCCTCTGACTCCTCTAGTTTTACAGGCCACTGTCAATATATTTGAATTATTTGGACATTTTAAAATCTCTCTAGGCATGGAATAAACATACAGTTTAAACATCCATGATTTAAATAAACACAAACACAATTTTCCCACTCATTACTGACCAACAGAGAGGTGTTTTGGGTTTTGATTTATTTAAATATAGGAAGTTTTGTTCATATGGAACAGTTGAGGCTTACACTGTTATCTGGAGGCATACATAATGAGGCTTTCACACCTTCCTGTGTAGACACTTCAGCTTTGTATCTCTGTATGGTCCTGTTTCTTTCCCTCTCACCCATGCCCCCAGTATTCTAACATTAGACTTTCTTCCAGTCATACTGTCAGTTCCTCTGAACTCTGGTTGTTTCTGATCAGGATATAGTATCATTGAAGATGGGATCAAAAATCTTAAAAGTATTTTACTGTGTATAATGCAGGCACATTGACTGAAATCGGTGCATTAACCACTGTGTACCTATAGGAGAACAGCATTGGTTATCTGAATAGACATCCTTCAGACAAACTCAATAATTTCTGAAATGTCACATAAGTGTTTAACCTGTAACCATAACACGTTCCTTCAAATTAGAAAGTACAGGAATGTTGTGTTGTATGTGTACAATGTTAATGCTGACTGAAAGTACAGGAATGTAATGTTGTATTGATTTACTGAAGAGCTATGTTTTAGTACTAGAATATTTGCTATAAATTTGACTTAAAACACTACTGAATCCTGAACCAGAAGGCATATGGCTTTGTTAAAAACACATTAATCCTTAGTTTATCTTTCTGAACAGGACTGTAAAAGGATTAAGGAATCTGGGGTGGGGTGTTGTATTTAAACCACCCTTTGCTGCTAGCACAGCACTGTTCTTTCTTTGACGCAGACCCAGACAAAGGCTGAGTGTAGCAAGGAAGCAGACAGCACGCTGACGCCTCCAGTCAATGCCCCTGCCTGGCTCCAGGATTTGTAAACAGAAACATCCTAGGCTCCAATAAGGCAGACAGTGGCTCTCCTTCTGATCTGTATGCAGGAAGTGCCTGCCTGTACAAGCCCAGCTATTGCACATAAGCACATATAACTCAGTGTTTAGGTTTGGCTGAACCTTCTTACTGTGAAAATTATTGGAGAGGGGAGGGAATATGGGTTTACTGAAATCATAGACAGCATTCCTAAGTTTTGTAACACCAAAAAGATTTTTAAAAAGAAAAGTATTAATGTTAAAGTTACAGAGTGCTTTTCATTTAAAAGCCTGATTTTTAGACTGCTCGCATTTGCAGATGACACAAAGTTGGGATGTGTTGCCAATACGAAGGAGGACCAGAATATAATACAAGAAGATTTCTATGACCTTGAAAACTGGAGTAATAGAAATGGATGAAATTTAATAGTGCAAAGTGACAGATCATGGATTTAGAGACTAACAAGAATTTTTGCCATAAGCTGAATACAAATCAATTGGAAACGACAGAGGAGGAAAAAAACCTGGGTGTAACTGGTTGATCACAGGATGATTATGATCCACCAATGCGATGTGGCCATGAAAAAGGCTAATACAATCCTAGGATGCTTCAGGCAAGATATTTCCAGTAGCGAAAGGAAAGTGTTATTACCGCAATACAAGGCACTGGTGAGATCTCATCTGGAATACCATATGCAGTTCTGGTATCCCATGTTTGAGAGATGAATTCAAACTGGAACAGGTGCAGAGAAGGGCTACCTAGGATGATCAGCGGTATGGAAAATCTACCTTATGAGAGGAGACTCAAAGCTTGTCTTGTTCAGGCTAACCAAACGGATGATGAAGGGAGATAAGATTGCTTTTTATAAATACGTCAGACAAAATAAACACCACGGAGGGGGAGGAGTTATTTAAATTAAGGGCCAATGTTGGCACAGGAACAAATGGATATAAACAGTCCATAAAGTTTAGACTTGAAATTAGACAAAAGTTTCTAACCATCAAAGGAGTGAAGTTCTGCAGGGCTGAAGCCTCCCAAAGGGAGCAGTGGGGGCAAAAAAACTAACTGGTTTCAAGACTGAACTTGATAAGTGTTTTGGAGGATGATATGATGAGATTGCCTACAAGGGTACGTGACGGATCTGCAACTGCTAGTAGCAAATATCTCCAACAGCCAGAGATGGGACACTAGATAGGGAGGGCTCTGAGTTGTTGCAGTGAATTCTTACCCAGGTGTCTGGTTGGTGGGTCTCGCTGTCATGCTCAAGGCCGAATGATTGCCATATTTGAGGTCAGCAAGAAATTTTCCTCCAGGTCAGATTGGCAGAGACCTTGGGTTTTTTTCACCTTCCTCTGCAGCACGGGGCATGGGGTCACTTGCTGATTTAAACTAGAGTAAATGGTGGCTCTCTGTTACTTGACATCTTTAAATCACAGTTTGAGGACTTCAGTAACTCAGCCACAGGTTATGGGTCTATTACAGGAGTGGGTGGGTGAGGGTCTGTGGCCTGCGATGTGCAGAAGGTCAGACTAGATGGGTACGTCTACAGTACCCACTGGATCGGCGAGTAGCGATCAATCTATCAGGGATTGATTTATCGCGTGTAGTGTAGATGTGATAAATCGATCCCCAATCGCTCTCCCGTCGACTGCCGAACTCCGGCTCAGCGCGACGCAGAAGCATAGTCGACAGGGGAGTGGTGGCCGTCGATCCCATGCTGCGAGGATGCGAAGTAAGTGATTCTAAGTCGATCTAAGATACATCAAGTTCAGCTATGCTATTCTCATAGCTTAAGTTGTGTATCTTAGATTGTTCCCCCCTCTCCCCAGTGTAGACCAGGCCATGATCATGACAGTCCCTTCTGGCCTTAAAGTCTATGAGTCTATGTAAATATTTTTCCCAGCAGTTTTTCTGCGGTTTCTAATATTTTCTGGTCTGTGAGATATGTCCAAGAGTGTTGCTCTTATGAAATATTTAATTATTGAGTCTGTTGCAATTAAAATAGTTTTAACCTGCCTTTGTAAAGTAGTCTGACTTTCATCGTTCTGGTACATGCATTCTTTCGTGGCCCAACATTTTTACAGATGCTTCCCTCAATTGACAGCAGTTAGCTGCTCTTTGATTTAATGTCAGAAATTAAGGCCAATGGGTTCAACATTAATATAAGGGGACCTTTTATCTTTCAGTGAATTTTTTTTCTCATTTATTAAAGAACATTTTAAAGTTTTCAAATAATTTTCATTTTCATGATTGCAAACCAGATATTGTATATGGCTTATCTTCCAGCAGCTAAATGCTAATCTTGAAACCATGATAAAGTGTACTTCATTCAATTTGCTTTTGGAGGTGAGACATTCTCTCACTTTACTACTTCAGTAGCCAAGAATCTGTCTCTTTACTTTTTTAAAATGCAGTTTGTTGTGTAGCCTGCTTCAGGTTTAATTTCACTTTAGCAAGGAACTTCAGATCTATCAAGACTATAATTAGAAACAGTATTTTAGTATATGGCAGTCTTTTCACACTGTACTATTAGAAGCTAACCCACAGATGTCTCTGGACTCAGAGTAATGAAAACAGAGAGAAAAGATGAATTGGGCTTTTAAGGACTTTGCTGAAGAAAATGACAATTTTTACACATAAGACTTGAGTCTAGATCAAACCCTTCTATACTAAACCCAGAGGCACTAGAGGAGGTTGTCTCGGTGAGGACTTCCTTGTGTAGATGTTCCCTACATTATCTTATGACAGAGTGGAGGAGTGGGCACAGATTTTTTTCTCCATGTGTGCAAAAATGCCAAGGACCCAAACCTCAACTATAGATTCTGGCGGATTTGTATGGAGACAGAGAGATATGCATGGAGGCCCACTGGAGCCACACTACCAAAATCTTGCTGTGCTTCTTCAAGGACCTCTCTGGGGATTCCGCTAAAAAGATGTTACAGTCCCAGCTGTATTGTCTCTCTCTCTTTGTGGTGCTAGAAGGGTATGAGTGTTGCCATCTCTCATGATTTCATTGCAAGTCTCATGATATTTGGTGTTTTTTTTCTTAAAGCCTGAGTTGTTCTTTGAGTGCTTGCTCATATCCATTCCAGTTAGGTGTGCGCGCGCTGCGTGCACGTTCGTCGGAG
>NC_133778.1:19836092-19871197 GCF_003597395.2 Chelonoidis abingdonii | reverse complement strand
CACGCGGCGCGCGCACACCTAACTGGAATGGATATGAGCAACACATCTTGAAGAACAACAGTTACAAAGGTGAGTAACCGTCTTTCCCTAGAGTCAAGTGGTTACATGGAAATCTCAGCTTTCGTTTGTTTGTTTGTTTTTTAATACCCTACCCCAAGTGGTTGTCAAGAAAAGCATGAACATGTGACCTAAGTGTACTCTAACTGTTCAGAAATCAGAAGGCAAATAAAAATATCCCCAAATTTATTATTTAAAAATCGAATGAGTTTTTAAGGCCTGATTCATGATTTTTGAACACTTAGTGTTGGCAGTACTGATGATATGAAACACACATATTAACATCATGGTGTCTCTTGCCTGTCCTCTTCTCCCAGTCTGCTCACTTCATCCACTCCTCCCTCTATGAAGTCCAGAGGAGTCCTCCCACTGAGCTATGAGAGGAGATTGGCCTCTATTCCACCTGGTAATGAGGACATTACCACACACAGAGACCCGCTCCATGAACAGATATCAGGGGTACCATCAGGTCCTTGGAATTAAAAACAAAACAAAACAAAAAAACAAACCCTAAATCAGGTACTCTTCAACTATTTATCTATATTACTTATAAGAGTAGAAAGTGTTCCTTGTAACTTTAAAAGAACTGAAACATTTCTTTGTTTTTTTCAGAACTGTTAAGATTTTCTTCTACTGTAAGATTTCAGTAGATTACAATACACAGGTATAAAACTATACTTTTTAAAAAAAAAAGTTGGAATTTATTTATGTTACAAGTTAAAGGTATGGATAATGTACAGATAAGATTTTGTTTTCCATTGCATACGGTAATTAATTACATCACTGGTATTGGAAGCTTAGCTGTACAAGGATGAGGTTGAAGCAGTATTAATAACCTGCAGACTTCCCTCTATAGAACATACCATGTATTGATGGGAGGAGGGGCCAACAGTGTCAATCTACAATTTCTGAAGATCCATTCATTTCAGGGTAAAATGTCGTCAATCTTGCTCGTCTACTCCTTGTGCGCAGAACAATGAGCAGGAAACTGAGTTAAAACTGATGGAGTTTTTACCTCCAAATGAGGAAAATGAGTAAGGGAGAAAATGTCCCTTTGAGAAGAAATAGCACATTAGAGGTCTCTTTCATCTGCCATTGATTGGCAAATTCTATAATAACAAATTTCTCAGCACTTTAAACCATTATTGCTTTTGAAAGTGTGCTGTGTTTGAAAGAGTTTTCAGTTACTTTCAACCTAAAGATTAGGGAAATGACCTCTTGATGGCTTACCATGAGAGCATTTTTTGATACTTTTTATGAAAGATGTTTTATACAAAGGAAATTGCATCATAGTGGCATACGTACTGGAAAATTTAAGCATGCAAGACAACTCTTCTGCTTTCCCATAGCGCTTTTTGAAAAGTCCTCTGGGAGTCAGGGCAGATGGCGGCTCTGTGTTGTTTTGGAAAGATTGAGTGGGAACAGTTTGATTTCTCAGAACAAATTTTTAGAATTTTCTTTTTGTAGGAAATTTTGAAATCTCTAACTTTTTGTTCTGAACTACAACAAAAGTTTTTTCACAATGTCATAATTCCCCACAGAATGGGAATTCTGAGATTCAACCAGCTGTATTACAATGTAACATAAGAATGGCCCTACTGGGTCAGACCAAAGGTCCATCTAGCCCAGTATCCTGTCTTCCGACAATGGCTAGTGTCAGATGTCCCAGAGGTAGTGAACAGAACAGGTAATTATCAAGTGATCCATCCCCTGTCACTCATTCCCAGCTTCTGGCAAACAGGCTAGGGACACCATTCCTGCCCCTCCTGGCTAATAGCCATTAATGGACCTATCATCCATGAATTTATCTACTGTATATACTTGTTCATAAGCAGAATTTTTTTAGTAAAAAAGGGAAGCACCAGAGAAGGCGGTCGGCTTATGAACGTGTATAGAGAGGGAGATGTGGGACACAGCCCCTTCCCCCAGCAGAGCCAGAAGGGAAGAGGCGGGGCCAGTCTCTCTCCAATTCTGGCCACGCTGCTCTCCCCCAGCCTCCGAAGCATCTGCAGCTTGGGAACTGGCAGGCAGTAGCCATGCCACTTGGCCTCACCCAACAGAGCAGGCTGAGCAGCGGGAGCAAGGAGAGGCAGCACAGCCAGAAGGGAAAAGGTAGGGCCATAGTCTCTCCGCTTCTGGCCATGCTGCTCTTCCCCCAGCCTCCAAAGCAGCTGCAGCTCCGGGGCTGGCAGGCTGCAGCCGTGCCGTGCCGCTCCACCCCGCCCCCCCAAAGCAGGTTGTGGCTGTGCTGCCCGGCCCACCGGAGCACGCTGCGGTCATGCAGCCCAACCCAGCCTGCTTGAACACGCTGTGGCCACGCTGCCCAGTCTGGCCCACCGGAACAGGCTGTGGCTGTGCTGCCCAGCCTGCTGGAGCAGCTCCAGCCAGGCCAGGGACATCCTCCCCTGGCCCTCCCCAGATAAGGTGGGAAGGGATGGGATGAGGAGAGTGTGGGGGTCCCGGGCTGTGGGACGGGGGGCGGGGGGTCCACAGGGGTTACTTCCCTGACTCCCAGCTTCTCCGTCCCCAAAAATTTCCCCACCAGTTGCTGTCCCGGCCCATCAGGGTAAGCAGCTGGAGTGCCGGGACACTTCGTTTACTTAGGTTTACCTCTGTCCCTGCGGACACAAGGTAAACAAACCATCTTGGCCCATCAGTGGCTATTCATGATGGCCTAGGAGCCAAAGTTTACTGACTCTTGAATGATAGCGTCAGCTTATGAACAGGTCATAAACATTTTCCATTTTTACTGATCCATCTTGGGGAGGGAGAGGAGGGGTCGGCGTATAAATGAACCAGCTTATGATCGAGTATATACGGTTGTTCTTTTTTGAAACCTTTTATGGTCTTGCCCGTCACAACATTTTCTGGCAAAGAGTTGCAGAGGTTGAATGTGCGTTGTGTGAAGAAATCCTTCCTTTTATTTGTTTTAAACCTGCTGCCTGTTAATTTCATTTGGTGATCCCTAGTTCTTGTGTTATGAGAAATAGTAAACAACACTTCCTTATCTACTTTCTCTACACCAGTCATGATGTTAGAGACCTCAGTCATATCTCCCCTTAGTCGTCTCTTTTCCAAGCTGAAAAGTCCCAATCTTATTTCTCTCCTCATACAGAAGCTTTTCCGTACCCCTAATCATTTTTGTTGCCCTTTTCTGAACCTTTTCCAATTCCAATATATCTCTTTTGAGATGGGACGACCACATCTGCACGTAGTATTCAAGATGTGGGCGTACCATGCATTTATATAGAGGCAACTTGATATTTTCTGTCCTATTATCTATTCCTTTCTTAATTATTCCCAGCATTCCATTTGCTTTTTTGACTGCTGCCGCACATTGAGTGGATGTTTTCAGAGAACTATCCACAATGACCCCAAGATCCCTTTCTTGAGTGGTAACAGCTAATTTAGACCCCATCATTTTATATGTATAGTTGGGATTATGTTTTCCAATGTGTATTTCTTTGCATTTATCAACATTAAATTTCATCTGCCATTTTGTTGCCCAGTCATCCAGTTTTGAGAGATCGTTTTGTAGCTCTTCACAGTCTGCCTGAGTCTTAAACTGTCTTTAGTAATTTTTTTTCATCTACAAATTTTGCCACCTCACTGTTTAACCCTTTTTCCACATCATTTATGAATATGTTGAATAGGACTGGTCCCAGAACAGACCCCTGGGGGACACCCCTATTTACCTCTCTTCATTCTGAAAGCTGATTTAATTTCACATTTGAGTTCCTTCAGAACTCTTGGGTGAATACCATCTGGTCCTGGTGACTTATTGCTGTTTATTTTATTAATTTGTTACAAAACCTCTCTAATGATACCTCAATCTGGGACAGTTCCTCCGATCTGTCACCTAAAAAGAATGGCTCAGGTTTGGAAATCTCCCCCACATCCTCATCCGTGAAGACTGATGCAAAGAATCATTTAGTTTTTCTCCAATGGCCTTATCGTCCTTGAGTGTGCCTTTAGCATCTCAATTGTCCAGTGGCTCCACTGGTTGTTGAGCAGGCTTCCTGTTTCTGATGTACTTAAAAGATAATTTGCTACTATTTTATGAGTCTTTGGCTATCTGTTTCTCAAATTCTTTTTTGTCTTCCTAATTGTATTTTTATACTTCATTTGCCAGCGTTTATGCTCCATTCTATTTTCCTCACTAGGATTTAACTTCCACTTTTTAAAGAGTGCCTTTTTGCCTCCCACTACTTCTTTTACTTCATCGTTTAGCCACGGTGGCTCTTTTTTGGTTCTTTTACTATGTTTTTTAATTTGAGGTATACATTTAAGTTAAGCCTCTATTATGGTGTCTTTAAAAAGTTTCCACGCAGCTTGCAGAGATTTCACTTTTGGCACTGTACCCTTTAATTTCTGTTTAACCAACTTCCTCATTTTTGTATAGTTCCCCTTTCTGAAATTAAATGCTACATGTTTGGCCACTGTGGTGTTTTTTCTGCCAATGGGAGCTGCGGAGTCGACGCTAGGGGCAGAGGGCAGCGCATGGAGACCCCCTTCCCAGGAGCCACAGGAATGTGCCGGCTACTTCCGGGAGAAGTGCGGAGCAAGGGTGGGCAGGAAGCCTACCTTAACCCCTGCTGCAGTGGTGGCAGCCAGGGGCCCTTGGGCCCTTGAAAATCACCTGGGCTTCTGGGCAATTGCTCCGTTTGGCTCCCCTGTTGGTGGGCCTGGATGTGGGTGCTGGGAGCCCTGCAGAGTTCCCAGCTGCCACGGGCAGCGGGGCCACAGCTCCTGGCCTCCGCAGACGGCTGGGGCCCCCTGCAGCTGGAGCTCTGAGCTGCCCCTCCCACGCAGCTCCCAGCTGCCGCAGGCGGTGGGGCTCCCTGCAGCTCCCGGCTACCACAGGTGGTGAGGCCACAGCTCCTGGCTGCAGTGGGGCCCCCTGCAGCTCTTGGCAGCCGCGGAGCTCCAGGCCCCCACAGGTGGTGGGGCACCCAGAGCTTGGAGCAGCCCCTGCAGCTGCCCAACCTCTGCAGGCAGTGTGGGACCCCACAGCTGGGCTCCCCATTTCGTTAGGGATAATTTTAGTAAAAGTCAGGAACAAGTTATGAGCTTCCATGAATTTTTCTTTGTCTGTGACCTGTCCCTGACTTCTACTAAAAATATCTGACAAAAATCTTAGCCTTACTCATCATTTATATGCTGCACAAAAGGCTAATATTATTCTGGGGTTCATTAACAGGAGTGCCATATAGAAGACACAGGAGGTAATTGTTCCACTCTACTCAGCAGTGGTGAGGACTCAGCTGGAGTACTGTATCCAGTTTGGGCTCCACACTTTAAGATGTGGGCAAATTGAGGAGAGTCCAGAGGAGAGCGACAAAAATGATCAAAGGTTTAGAAAACATGACCCGTTAGATAATGTTAAAAAAACCGGACAAGTTTAGTCTTGACAAAAGACGACTGGGAGTGGCACCTGATAAGTCTTCTGTTAGTTAAGGGCAGTTTATAAAGAGGACAGTGATCAATTGATCTCCATGTCCACTGAAGAGAGAGTTAGAAATAATGGGCTTAATTTGTAGCAGGGAATATTTAGGTTAAATACTAGGGGGAAAAAAACTTTCTAACTGTAAGGGTAGTTAAGCACTGGAATAGGTTACCATGGGAGACTGTGGAATCCCTATCACTAGAGGATTTTAAGAACAGGTTAGACACACACCAGTCCAGAATGGTCTAGTTATACTTGGTCCTGCCTTGGTGCAGGGGAATGGACTAGTTGATCTCTTGAGGTCCCTTCAAGCCTTACATTTCTATGATTCTATGCTTGCTGAATTTATTCTTTTTTTCTGTTTATATTTTAGTGTGGTTTCCTGAGGGGTCAAGTGGATCAAAATAGTTTCAAATATTTTAGAGTATAAATAATAAATGTTTTAACTGCCATTTTTAGTGAGGAGACTGATACTGGAAATTAGATCATACAGACCATTATATGATAGACCAATCAGTGTGAGATTAAAATTTAGAATGACAGCTGAAATACTTGAGCTCTTGGAAACAGTTGATAATATTATGTATCTGTTCAGAGAGCTGGAAGCCAAGCACTGTCATAAAAGCCCTGCAGGGCCACTGTGAAAGGAAATAATTTTAGAAGCAACTAGAATTAATTATACTTGCAAGGTCCTTTTTGCCTACTTGGAAAAGCAGCATTGTGTTCAGTTCTCCGCAGCTGAAGGCCACATTGCACACACATTCTGTAGTTCTGTTTTGTATTAAGTTCATGCTTTGAACTTCAGGATCTTCTCTATGTTGGTGTGATCTCATCTCCAGTGTCATTCAGATTCCTTACTTAAAATCACCAAAACAAAAAACCCTGCAATAACAAGTTTCAAAATGAATATTTTAAACCTGTCACAACAGAGAAACTTATATTGAGAGTTTTAAGACCCTGATCCTTCAAAGCAATCTGCCTGGGCAATACCTTAGGACCACATGAAGTCCCGCGTACTTTGATCGGAGTCCACATAGGTTGTAGAGGTCTGCCTACATGCAATATTTTGAAGAATCAGGCCTCAGGCTGCACTGTTAAGAATTTAGAAGTGAATACAACAAAGTTAAGGTCCAAGACTCGTTTTGTTCTGTAGCTAGCACAGTCAAGTCCTGGTCCATGACTAGGGCTCGTTGGTGCTATAGTAATAGAAATAATAACAAGGCCCCATGTACTCTGAAGCAAGGTGGAACTGTATTCTGCAGCAGAGCTGCTTTCGTTTCTGCAACACTCTGGTACATGAGACTAGAAATTCTGTGGAAGCTTTGTGCAATTTTTAAGATGGAATTTTTTGTTTATTTAAATGTTAAAATGAATATGATCACTACTGTATCCTTTGTGTTACTATGTCTTGATTATGAAAAACTTACATGTATGTTTAACTTTATATGTTTTGAGTAATCCTGGTTAAATCAGTGGGGTTACTCACTGCATAGAATTAAGGTAATCCGCTGACAGGCTGCAAGATGTTTTGTTTACATTGACCGTCTGGAGGCACGCCCCCACCCCAGCTCCCAGTGGCCACGGTTCGCCATTCCTGGCCAGGGGGAGATGTGGGAAGCAGTGGGCTGCAGTGCTAACAGCTGCTTCCTGCAGCTCCCATTCTCCGGGAACAGGGTGATCATGGCTGCTGGGTGCTGCGGAGGGCTGTGTCTCTGGACAGTCAAAGTAAACAAAATGTCTCGCGGCCTGTCAGCAGATTACCCTGATGGGTCATGTGCCAACAACGGTTGCCGACCCCTGCTGTATAGGATCATGGCCATAGTAAATTTAGTGTTTCATGTTTGGTGTTAGCAACTCATTGAGCAGAACACCTCTTCTTGAACAATTGTTAGGTTGTCTGAAGAATTAGGAAGACAACATGGTCCTGTTTGTACATTTATTATTTATTTTTTGTATTAGTTCACATTTTACTGTTTTCCTTGCATATTTAAAGGTTGGAAACTTCATTAGTGTTTTAAATGAGAGCTTACATTTGGAGTACAATTATATGGCAAGAGTTATTGTCTCTAAATATTACAGACAAAAAGATCATGGACTACAGAGGTCCCTGGTTAAGGTTGCGCATACAACCTTATGTGAACTTCTGCCCCCTTGTGTTTATTCATTACAATACAGTCTTTATTTAAATAATCACAAACTATTTCTCAAGTAGTGTGTTATCATAAAGTGTTTACCTACAACATACATACATATATGTAGTATCTTCTAGCACTGTCTCATGTTCTGTGTATGCCAGAAAAACTTAATCAGTTAATCATTTACTGTATGGAGTGCAAAGCAGACCGTACATGCACAAGAGCACTTGAGCTTCAATGGGCAACATAGAGGAATAGTGGGAAGTTGTTTAATGTATATAAAAATATGCATTACAGTACAGTCTTTAATTATTTGAAATAGAATGATGTGATATATATAATATACACAAATCTGCACAACTATTCTACATTGTCTGCTTGTTTATATATATTACATGCAAAGAGCTACATTAAATGAATGTTATGATTGCAAAGTCAAGCATTCAAAAGTAAGGAAACTCCACTTTTAAGGTTGCCTATTTAGCCTTAATTGGGCCCCTTCTGTGCATGTAATTAAAGACTATCAATGTATAATCACATACTATTTTTTCTATAGGACCCTTGCCTCGTTCAATGTACAGTATGGATGGTGCTCACTCAATGAACAGCTATTTAGTATTCCATTTTATCCTCGTCTTTCAACGTGCTACCCCAGCCCTTATTTACTGCATATTATTCACATCCTGCTCTAAATGCAGAATTATTCACTTCCTCATAGGGTTTTTTTGTAATGTTTCTCGTGTGTGTGTGTGTGTGTGTGTGTGTGTGTGTGTGTGTGTGTGTAAGAGAGAGAGAGTTTGTGACTGTGTTGGGGGACTGTGACTTGTGAGAGGCAGAATGTATGTGGGTGTGAGAACTGGTCTGTGTGAGAGAGAAACTGTGTGTGTGTGTGTGTGTGTGTGTGTGTGTGTTAGTGTGTGTTAGGTAGATATAGTTAGGGAAGTATACTTTAAGCCCTCCCCTCCCTCACTCTGCCTGACTCTTCCCTGTCCTCCCTCCCCACCGCCAACTCACATGGAAGTCTCACTCGTCCTGTCCTTGCCCTGGCCTGGCCCCCACTGGAGACCTAGCGACACAGGCAGTCAGGGTCCAGGGAGGGACTCCGCTCTGGGTGTCAGTGGGCCGGGCCGCTCTGGGCTCCCCGGAGCTGGGGCCCTCAGCTGGCCAGCTGAGGAGGGAGTGAGTGAGGGGTGGGGTTGAGGTTGGGGAGAAGCCCACTGGCCCAGTGCACGGGAGGGGCCGGAGAAGAGAGGATTTCAGCTGCAGTCAGTTTGAGGGAATGGTGCGCCAAATTTTCGGGTGCCCTACACAGCCACGTATGCTGTGTATTCCTAAAAACGGCCCTGACTGAAGGTTTTATAGGGCCTTGCAAACAGTGATGTATACATACTCTAAATATCATTTCCAAGGGCAACAGCCATTAAGGTCCCTGTGACATCTTGTTTGCTGGATTTTCTAGTGCATAGGGCTGCCCCATTTGGAGTTTATCATAAACTTCCATTATTTCCTTTCTTTGTGCCAGTGAAGATCCTAGCTGGGTCATGGGCCTGGTGTGGAAGGGAGTCCCTGGGGGTGAGGTGGTAGGAGAGTGAGCCCTCCTCACACCCAGCACTGATGGCTCCAGTTCCATGAGGGAATGGGCCTGGGTCTGGGTGTTGTGATCTCATGTGCGAGGTCACAGCAACACAGAGGGTCAGCTGGGCCAGGTTTTAGTGAGTGGCAGGCCAAATGTGAGTAGCACTGTAACCTCATGTGCCAGATTGCAAAGGCACTGACTCAAGTCTGACCCAGCAGCACTGTTGATAACATGGGGTATGGTAGCCCAAGGCCTGGTCTATGAGTGGGAGAATAGCGAAATTCCACCTTGGATAGATAAAATCATGAGGCTTGGCACCTGAGTGGGTGCATTTAGAGAGACCAGGAATCAATTCAGGGCTTTGGGAGATACCATCAACCTTTGAATCTAACTTGTTTTAATTTTGGCTACTGATTTGATTTCCTAGATTTCATGCTGCAATGTATTTTTGAAGGATTATTATTCATTAAAGAAAACTAAGGATTTTAATTATATTAAGATGTCTTGATTTCAGATATCGTCCTTGTACAGTTTATGGGTTTCAAAACCTAGAGAAATGAGGGATGAGAGGAAAACAAGTGAGTTAGAAGTAGAAATCATAGGAGGATAGAGGAGCCTTCTGGTGAATTTGTATGCCAAGTTCATTAAATCAGCATAACTGAATGACCCTTATAGAAGAAGTCCTGAGCATTATACTACTATAGCATTTTCTAGTAATATAATGGGCTTGTTACAGCTTTTGTTGTTCATAACATTGGCCCACCCCTCCAATTTGTATTTTTAACAATCAACCTTGTGTGGTTGTTCTGTGCATTGCCATATGGAAGACAGTGATTCAGTTTCCAGTTTTGGTGGTCTCACTCTCCATACAGGCAAGGAAGGCCCTGGTGATTCTGCAGAGGTAATGTTCTCAGCTGTGTTTAGCTAGTCACCTGTTCTCTCCTCAAATTTTAATGGTAACAATAAATTAGGGACGTATAGTATAATCCATACAGCATGATTTGTTTCTCATTTCTGTTACTTTGTCTGTTGTATGGTCCTGAATCTTTCTCATGTACATTTAAAAAAATGACATGTACTCTTTCTCCTTTCTTTCAGATTCATCTAATTCTTTTCACCGAGATGAGACTATTGTTATTGCCTTGGCTTCAGTCTCTGTATTAGCTGTTTTGATTGCTGCTATATTCTTTGGATATAGGATGCTTGCAGGTAGAATTTGATGAGCTTTTCTTTTTTCGTATTATTCTTTTGACTGTTCTTCACAATTATAATTCCCTTACCTCCTTCTATTCCAACCCCTTTAAATACACCTCTACCCCAATATAACACGACCCGATATAACACGAATTCGGATATAACGCGGTAAAGCAGCTCTCCGGAGGGCGCGGGGCTGTGCACTCCAGTGGATCAAACCAAGTTCCATATAACGCGGTTTCACCTATAACGCAGTAAGATTTTTATGCTCCCGAGGACAGCGTTATATCGGAGTAGAGATGTACATTTCTTAATGGCCCATAGAAATTTATAAGGACTCCCACATGTTTTCAGTCTGGGTTCCATTTTTCTTCCATCAATCCTCTGCTTAACAAATAGCTGGAGTAGAGCCATCAGTCTTCTCTAAGGCCAACACCAGTGAGATTCCATGTTGTGCATGAAAGAATAGTTGTGTAGCAAGTAGCCATCACCTTCCCAACCACTTACTCTTCCCATCTTAGTTTTACTAGCTCGGGGGAGAAGGGTTTGCAGTGTTACTCCTGGTTTGGCATGTCCTTCACTGTAACAGCCACTGGTGCTGTCAAGTCCTAGAATAGTTCTGTAACCATTCTCATATGTATTTTTGCATAAAATCTTAACTATCAGAACTTTTGGTTCCTGTATCTGCAGGGGACCGTAAGCAAGGTCTACACAGTATGAACATGATGGAGGCAGCAGCATCAGAGCCTTCACTAGACCTGGATAATCTAAAATTGCTAGAAGTAAGTATGCCACTCAGAATTTCTGCCTCTTTATTTACTCTTCATTGTTTGCTCCACCTGTGATCAAATTACCTGCCAGATATTGTTGTAATATTTAAGAAACAGATATATGTAATAAATGTGCTGTGTTTTCCCACATTTATATTGTCCTGGTTGTATCTGTTGTGAACTGCGGTAAAAACCATAAACAAAATCACTAAACAAATAGAGGTTACCTCAGAAATACCAGAAGCCAAAGACATTATTTAACTTCTCTCTTTACTCAGCAGTATCATTGATATTAGTCAGAACGTGCTCTTCTTTTAGAAGAGCATTAACTACTCAAGAGCATTAAGGAGTACTTGCACGTATTGTATTTCAGTGTCACATCAAAAATTCTTTTTCTATTTGACATTGATAACCATGTTCAAAAATATTTTAGAAGTACAATATCTTACAGTAATAGTCTGAAACATTGTCGTCACATTACTGTAACTATAGAATTTACTGTGGAGTGCAGTAGTATATTTCAATAATAGTGGGGTGCTGCATGTTTTCTTAATCTCCTTTATGTCAAATAGTCTGCACAGTAAGGTGTTTCCTATGTCTATGGCAACTGAAGGCAGTCCAGATCTTTTCTCTGGGCCTGAGCTTAGGAATCAGGAATAACTCTCCAGAATTCTCTGCCTCTGGGTGGCACAAACAGCTGACTCCAGGTCTCCCTTTGTATCAGAACTTTCAGAGGATGTATAAAAGATTAACAGAGTGTCTGTTTCTTTATTGACTTAAAGGTTTTTCCATCTCAAAACTGTTTTAAACTTAAAAAAAGAAAAAAAAATTGGCACTGAGGCGGGTTTGAAGGACAGCATTGCTGCTCCTCTTCCCCATGTCTCAGAAATGGCAGAGAATGAAAGCAGGCCACAGGAACTCAGCTTCCATGTCCCTGGTGAGTCACTGCAGGGAAGTCTGGCTTCTGATGGCATGTAGGCAAGGTAATCTCTAAGACAGCTGAGCAGGCCACAGTGAAACTAGCTCCAGGTTGGAGTTTGGGCAAGGTCTGTGCCAAGAGACTTGAGCTGACTTTTATGGAAGCTTCCTTCACTAAGACCAGGCCACAGTCAGTGACATGTTTTCAAGTCCCCATGGCTTCTCCCTTGGTCATGGGGCTCCTGTTCATACAGTTTGCAGAACAAACAGGAAGGTTTCACTGGAGCCTCTTGAATCTCCTGGGAAGGCAAGGTTGGTGGGAACCAAGAGGGAAGAAATTTCTGCTCCGAGCCATCATGTAGGCAATGTCCGTGCTGAGGTGGTTGAGAAGGCTGCAGAGCATCCCCCCTTCCCACAAGTTGTTTTACCTGCAAGGCTTCAGACATCATGAAAAGTGCCTTCCCCTGGGAGTGAACCATCTCAGAAAATGAGTGGTTGAGATAATAAGAGAAGGATATTTGATACAACTCACTCATTGTCCCAGGGAGAAGTTTATCCTTTCCCCCAAAAATAATAAACCAACACTATCAACAAGACACTTCATAGCATCAGCAGATGAAGGATGGGATTAGGAACTTTGCTGTGTTTTTTCTCAGACCTGTATGCCACAGAGCCTGTGTGTCCATCTGAGACTTGGTGGCTCCTTGAGGATCTTCTTAGGATCTCAGCATTGAATGTGGACGGACTTGAACAGGATCTGGCACTCTCGGAATTGACTTCTGCACTAAATGACTTTGCTCTAAGGCAGGCACAAGATATTGATGGTTTGCCTATTGAGTTTTATAAGGCCTTTCAGACCCTTCTTGGGCCTGACTTGCTTCAGGTTTTTCAGGGAGTATCAGAGAGAACAGCCACTCAGTTGTCATCAAGTGGTTCTTCCTGTTGCCTAGGAATGGAGACCTTGGGGAGGTGAAGAATTGGAGACCTGTGCCAGGGTTCTTAGAACCATGAGCTGCCATGTTACCCCTCAGCCTCACCAAGTGAGAGCTTTGCTGCCGCTAAGAGATGTGTTAGCTCCCTGACATACCAGCTTGTCTGCTGTGCCCGCAAACTCTTTTCAGGACTTTGCCAATCCAAACCTTGCTTAGCAGGTTATAATCAGTGAACTCTAGTTCCTGAGGTCCCAGAGACATCGTTTCTCCAGTGCACAGCCCCTCTGACTGTAGGACCTACAAAACCTTACATTCACTGCCCCCTGTAAAGACACAGAAAACAGCATCTTATTAACTTGACTAGAGGGTTAACACACCCTTCCCTTCCATCAAAGCGCTGAGCTGGTTTATGGTAAAAGTAAAACCAGTTTATTAACAAAAGGACATATGTTTAAGGGATACCAAGTATAAGGAATAAGGATAAAAATGGTTACAGACAAAAGTAAAAAGATGTTTCTAAGACTAAAACTCAACTTCGAACTAGTCTTTTTTTCAAAGTTTTTCTCACCACAGTCATCTTCCAGCACTGCAAACCCGTTCATTAACCAGAGCTCAAAGCACTTCGTTTCTTTGACTCCTCAGGTGAAGAATGATTTAGGGGTTCGCTCCTCCCTCTTTATAGTCCAGTCAACCTTTGAAATGCATTTTTTCTGAAGAGTATACCCTAATAAAGTTCCTTTCGCCTGCTGGATGTAAATGTCACACTGTCTGGTGTAGATGCTATGCTGGCTTCTTCCCCGTTTATGATTTTTTTTATAATGCAAATGATCTTCCTGCTGTTTCCGATACCCATTGTCTTTTGACCATACCTGGCTTGAATAACATGGAAGACGCACTCAAGCAGGCAGACCCACATTCCTTTGGCTAGAAAAAAATCTGTTTTACCTGCATGGCTGGTTTACAAACTATGTGTAATTTTATATATAATGTTCATGTGTACATTTCACAATGATATTAATCTCCAGTGTGTCACCTGTTCACTTCCGATATCTTACATGACACCTTTTAGATACAGATTATGACAACAGTGAGTTGGAGTACTGGGCTGGTCAAGCCAGCTGAAACTCAGTGCTAGATACCAGAGAGTCCCTTGCTTTCTGGGTTTGAGACACTTTTAGGGTCACAGAAATGCAGCTGTAGGCTCTGTCTTCTCTGAGAACCATATTCAATACAGTGTTCAAAACGTCATAGTTTACTTGGAACCCTGCTCTTTCTCTCTTGGGGCAGTAACTGTTTTAAAAACAAACTTTTTAAACTAGAGCTAGAGGTTTGTATTCCAAAATTTGTGCACACGTATATTTCTTTGCCTGTACATAATGAGAATTCCTTGTGGAAATATAGTGCTATGCCGTTATCAAATTTTAGCATGTGTATGCATTTATTTCATGCAAATCTGAACCTCAGTTTTATGAAAATGTGTTCTTGAATGCTGACACTTTATTTGGTAATATATGTGGAGTATATGATAGTGAAATTTTATAACGTGGCCCATAACTATACATATCCATTCTACTTTGCAGTGTGAAAATCTCTCTTGATCATTACTATTTTAATCAATGTATTGACTACTTTTAACTTTTTACAGCTAATTGGCCGGGGGCGATATGGAGCTGTGTATAAAGGTTCCCTAGATGAGCGTCCAGTGGCTGTAAAAGTATTTTCCTTTGCTAACCGCCAGAACTTTATCAACGAGAGGAACATCTACAGAGTCCCACTGATGGATCATGACAATATTGCCCGCTTCATTGTGGGCGATGAGCGATTCACTGCGGATGGACGTATGGAATATTTGTTGGTGATGGAATATTATCCCAACGTAAGTACTTCATGGAAAATAAATTGGTTTATACCTAAGAATAGTGAAATAGAGAGGATGTAGTAGTGTCCACGCTGGTGCTTAGGTTGGTATAACTTATGTTGCCAGAAGGGGTCTTATTCACACTCCTGAGCGGTGTAAGTTATACTGACATAAGTAATAGTGTTGACCCAGCCTAAGGGATTAAGGGGTGAGTAGCTACTCCCTCAGATGTGGCCAGTTGATTGATCAGCAACAGTTGACATAAGAAACTGCAGCCCAGGCAGAAGGGGGCTGCTGCCAGAGAGGCTGAGAACCACTTTGCACCAGCAGCAGACTGGCAGAAAGCTATTCAAGGAACAGGATTAGAAGTCCCTGAAGACTGATATGAGACTGCTGGGGAGGGCACAGAGGCCCTAAGCAGGTATCACATCTGCTATACTCTCTGAGTTAGAGGAGATAGGAATATGACATAAGGATTTGAGAATAGCTGGAGTTGAACTAGGAGACTAGAAGAGCAAAGTCATAAAGGACCGGTGTACTCCAAAGGGGCCTGAGGCCAGGCAAGAAATACTGAATCACCTCACCTTAATTCTCCCACAGCAAATAAATTGAGTTCTATGCAACTTATAGTGTATGTGTTACGGGGGTGGGAGGTGGAGAGTGATCTTTCACATGAGATTTTAAAACTACGGATGAGTTTGGTTGCTCCATGTGGACATTAAAGACCTCATAGTATATTTGTTTAAAAAAGATAGGCAGGAAGTGAGACTGATGGGAAGAATTTTCTTCATGCCCTGTGCCAAAATGTTGTGTAGCATGCTTTGTTCTGGGTGATTTGCTGACCTCATACCAGAACTGGCTGAATTTCATCATTGGGGGAGTGTGCATACATTGTAACTAATGTTACATACGTTAATAATGAAATAATTATTATAAAATAATTGAAGTGTATGTGAAATATATATAACAAATACAAGCTTTAATTTTTATTTCAGAATTATTTATTTGGTTCTTGTTGGTTTTAATAGATAAAATAGTTAATATGTTCAGGCAATTGGATAACTTTAAAATGAGATATTTCCTTCTATGGCTGAGCTACTAATACCATATTCTCTACTATCCAGAAGGATGAGGATTGTGTGATGAGTCTTTGGGGGTAAAAATGGGTGGGAAGCATCAGTGTTCAAACAGGAATGGAATATCCAAGGGCAATTATTTTAATCAATAGTAATAAATTATTTCTTATATATAAATGCTGCCCATCCAAGATATTTTAAGCTTTCATATATATATATATATATATATATATATATATATATATATGCAACACACACACGCACTTTAAGTGAGAAGTAAAAATGAATACAATAATATAAAAGCTATATAAAATATTTTAAAAGCCAAACGATGTGGCATAACTTATAAAGGAGACAGTACCCTAGGTGCCAGTGATTAAACTTGAATGCTATAAAGAATGTCTTAGTTGACAGTGATTAAAACTGAAAATGCCTCTGAAAAAGCAGTAGCAGTGATAGATGGATATGTAAGTAGAGAGACTGCTACAAACCAAGAATTCCCACAGGAAAAGCTCAGTCACATGCAGACCTCAGGTGCAGTGATTTACACAAGTAAAAAAAGTGTTGTAATTGTATATCAGAGATATTCTGAGATGTGTGATGTAAAAGTTTACAGAGTATTGTCAGGCAGTGAGGTAGTAGCCTTTTTGTTACAAATCACTTTCCCAAACTTAATTTTCTAGTTGAAATTTCCCACATTTGGTCATAACCTGAGAGAGAGAGAGAAAATTGTTCTTGAAAGATCAAGTAAAACTGGTTCAGCTAATTTCCAGATATGAAGACAGTGGAAAAAATATGCTTTTGCCACTGTGCAATTTATGTACCTGAATATGAAATGAAGCGCGTCTTATAGGCAAACTTAGTGTGCAATCATGTAAATAAGCACTATATTGTAATGCATATACTACCCCTGGGGGAGTTCTGCACCACTGTGCAATGCAGAATTAATGTTCTGCACAGAATTTCCTTTCCGTCCACAGAACTGGGGCTGCAGAGCTGCTGGCTACCACTAGGGGACATTGGACCCAGCAGAGACCAGCTCCCTAGCTTGCAAATATAAGACACTGTTGGGAAGTGTGAGGGTCTGGAGAGTTCCTTGCAGTTGCATTTCCCAGCATGTCCTGAAGGAAGGTGGCAGTTTGCAGGAAACTCTGTATAAGCCTGGGACTCAGCATCAGGCTGTTTCTCACTCTGGATCCCTGGGCTCTAAGAGGAGGGCCTGCAAGTGTCTGGGATAGGGGGTAACCCACAGCTGAGGTCTGGGGATAGTGGATGTGCCTGGCTGGCCTGGGGGTGTGCCCTGTGGCTGGGCTCTGTGGGGAGGGGGTGCAGGTGCTTGGTGTAGGGGAGCACCTCATGGCTGGGCTTTGGGGAGGGGGCAGAAGGTCTGAGTGTCTGGACTGGGGAGTGCTCTGTGGCTGGACTCTGGAGGAGAAGAGGTTTAATGGACTGTAATGTTAGTAAGACTACTTGCATAAAGGAGTGCTTGTGGGAGTAAAGACTGGTAGGATCTAGTTCTTATTTTACTGGGAATCTTGCATCTTCCAGATAGATGAGACTGGAGTTTTTCCTCTAGACACTTTTGGAAAATAAGAGCTATCTGGAATCTTTTCAGTTCCCAAAATGACAGCATTCAGTTTCTCTTTCAGATTTGTTCCTCCACAGCTGCGTCAGGAGCTCTATTTCCTTGTTTAACTTCTCTTGGTGGGAAAGGGGATCATGATGTTCCTGTTTCTATCCCTGCAATGTTTGCTGACTGACTGAGGGCTTGTCTACACTTACAGCACTTAGTGAAGACGCCGTCTATGTCGACATTTATATTCCACCTCTCAAGTAACTATGTCAATGGGACAAGCCCTCCTGGCTATGTAGCGCTGTCGACACTGCAAGTTTGGTTGGTTTGAACGTGTTGCTCAAGGGGGTGGATTTTGCACACCCTGAGTGACATAGTTATACTAACATCAATTGGTAATGCAGACCAAGCCTAAATCTGCTGGGACTGGGAAAATATCAGGGAGATAAATTAGAAAACCTTTTATTATGACTAAAATCCTGATATTGTTCAAAGTCCACCACTTTGTACTCAACATAATAGTTTCTTCAGTTACCTTTGTTCAGGCACTGTTCATTAGGAATTTCAGAATATTATAACAGCTGCAAAAAATAAATGCAGTCTCTTGGTTTATCTACTTTCATTTTCTGACTAAACCAAAAAACCAACAGCAGCAACAAACACTCATAAAGGTAAACTTGGACCCTGATCCAGCAACTGATGGGATGCAGGTAGACTGATGAGCAATTTCAGGATCAGGGTATTAGGGAGCACTGTATGTCATGTGGGCCCTCGAAAAGATTTTGACTTGGTTATTCAACATGATAAAATGTCAATGCACTGTTTTTATTCTTTCTCTAGGGTTCTTTGTGCAAGTATTTGAGTCTTCACACCAGCGACTGGGTGAGCTCCTGTCGTTTGGCACATTCGGTAACCAGGGGCCTGGCATACCTTCACACAGAGTTACCTAGAGGAGGTATGGTCAGGAAGAGACATGTTTACACCACAATAACTGAGCTGGTACCATGTGGTAGTTGGGGGTGGGAGGTGCTTGTTTTGTTTTTAATCTTAGTAGTGAAGAGAAAATGTATGGTTTGAGAAATGAATTAATGTGAGCAGATGATGACTCAAAATAGACTACAAAGAGCTTCCTGTAGTACATTCTGTTCTCCTGAGTACTCCAGGACCATGATGTAGATCTGTAGACACTTCTATGAAAATGTGGAATGAGATGCTACAGAATCCTATAAACAGGCAAGCAAGAAGCAGAGTTGCACAATGCTGCTGTATCATAGCAACAAATTACTAAAGACCTAAAGAATTTAACATACAGTATCTAAATGCAAGAAAATGGCTGAAGTGTTCTCATGCATTGTGCAGTTCAGGTATAGGTCACTGAAATAGTGTATGTGGTTTAAAAAAGAGTGGGTATGATGTATATGGAAGGAAAATATGTAAATCTTCTGTTTTATTGTAGTTTTATTTTTCATACTATTTCATTTTTTATTTCAGGACAAAGATTATAGCTTTTTGGTGTATAAATGACATCACCTGCATACTTTAATGGTTTATTACAGCACTAGATGGGACAACATACTGATATAAGAGTTTTTCTTCTGTGCTTGCATGCTTCATTTAACATTTTGGGAGCTAAAGTATCGTGATTATATACCAGACATATTCTGAAATGTGTGATGTAAAAGATTACAGAGTACTGGCAGGCAGTGAGGTATTAGCCTTTTTGTTACAAATGGAAAAGATAAAAAGCTGTGGAAAGATCAGTTCACCAGTAACTGCTAGAACTTGAGAGAGTGCTGAATTTTTGATTAAAAAAGCAAGTTTACATAAAAATAAGGATTGATATTTGCTAAGACAGTGAAAAATAAAGGAAAATAACTACTTAAATACCAGGCTGGTGCTACCATACTTGGTATTCATGTATGCTAGTGAAACTGCAGCCACCACCTTAATTTAATCATTTTGAAATGTACACCCAGGTATCTCCGTAAGCAGCTATAATTGCGTAAGCCGTCCACCACCATAGAGATATAGCAATAGACTGATTTGTAAAAGCCAGCAAGGAGCTCACAGTGTTTAAGAAGCTCCTGTGGTTCTATGAACATCGGATCAGAGCAAAATCACCTCTATAGTCTTGGCTGTTTGTAGTGAACAAGTCTTGATTCAAATAATGGCTATAAACTCTTCCACTGTCGAGCAGTAGTAACTTGAGAATTCTTGTTAAGATTATAGTCACAATATTTTATGATAAAAGCATTGCCAAGCCTCTGTATAATTAATTTGTTCAGCTATATTATACAATTTATAGTGAAATCCACAAAAATTTGCTAAAAACTTCTGTACGTGAGCTCGTGGGCCTAAGGCTAAGGGGCTGTTTAACTGCAAGGTAGATGTTCAGGCTTTGGCTGGAGCCCAGGCTCTAGACCCCTGCAAGGTGGGAGGGTCCCAGAGCTTGGGCGACAGCATGATCTGGAACCTCTACACTGCAATTAAATAGCTCTTTAGCTCAAGGCCCACGAGTCCTAGTCTGATGTCCCAGGTCAACCATGGGTGTCTAATTGCAGTTTAGACTTACCCATGTGTGTTCAGTTGTCCAACTGGAGTAGTAAATTTAAGAGGAATCTGAGATTCTCCTGTGGGGCAACTGAGATCCATTTCAATAGTACTATAGTGCGTTCAAGCACTGGAATAAGTCTGAGACGTATACTGATATAAGTGCCCCCATCTGTCCAGTTTCTGCACAGACACCAAGCTAATTATAGTGAATTGCTGGTGCTTTCTTTTAAATGAGGACTGTATGAATATGGTGACCTCATTTGGACTGGCCATTAGATCCGCGACAGCAGATCCATGCTTAAATACACTACAGCTAAAATGCTGAACTACTTTTGGAATCAAAAGAAGCTTACTGACTATTAGGTCTATGTATCACAATTATATAATAATGCATTGCACATAAACAGCAAAATATCATGAACGCCTGTCAGTCTTTCAGTAGTTAATAGAGCGTGTTGCAGTGGTCACTGTAAGCAGGGGAAATTGTTAGCGGCCTTAAAAACAAAAGTTCTATAAAAACCAAGCAAACACAATTTGGTTCCTCTTTTGCCAAGCAAAAGAGCTACTCAAGTAATAATGAACATTTCCATCTACCCCAATAGACCATTATAAACCTGCAATTTCCCATCGTGACTTGAACAGCCGTAACGTATTGGTGAAGAATGATGGAACATGTGTAATTAGTGATTTTGGATTATCCATGAGATTAACTGGAAATCGACTGGTACGTCCGGGCGAGGAGGACAATGCAGCCATTAGTGAGGTGAGCATGAATTAAGAAAACACAATGATGGGCATTTGTAAATGGTATCTAGCAAGAGAAAAATGAATTTGGAAGCAATCTTGAAATATTTGCTCCTCAAGTCACAGGGTAAATGCAATGGTTGCACAATTTCTGTGAAGGGAAGATATTGAAAAGAGTGGGTTATAGCATTGGGGCGATAAGGTTCTTTGGCCCTTTTAATAAAACATTTTAAAACAAGTGTAGTGTTTTTGAAAGAGGACATATAGACAGCCCTGGAGTTGTAAGTCCTCTTTCAATAGAATAGGTCTGACAGGTCAGTGGCAGTGCACATTTTCCCACCAAAGCCCCTTGGTCCAAACTTGGAGAGACCACTGCTAGGTCCCAGAAAGTAATTAAATCTCCATATCAATTCAATCCTCTGCTGAGATCTGTAAACATAGGTGCAATTGCAATGGGGTTTGTTGTGGTGTGGCAACACAGTCTTTAGGTCTTGTGTTGAGATTGCCAGTTCCTTTCGTATAGGCCCCAAACAACCTTCAGATGGTAATGATCTTTTGTCATGACCAACCCTGAACTGGATTTGAAGAAGTGGCATAGAAGTAAAGTCTCCATGTCCCACTTCCAGCTTTCTACAAGCCATTTAGACCCTTCCATCATCCCCTGACATCATTATATGGTCAGATTGTGGAGATTGAGGGGTGCTGGCCCATGCAAGGATGTTTAAGAACCTGCTTCTTTCTGTAACTTGTAGAAGCATGAATACAGTGGAATCTGAATATAGGAAACTCAATTATAGTGAAGCACTGCTTTAAGTGAAGAAGAGTGAAAGTCCCAGAATGCTTCAGTCCATTTACAGTGAAGTTTCACTTCTCAATGTGTGTTCAACTGTATTAATATAATTCCCTTGGAATTCAGCTATAATAATAATAATAATAATATGCTGTAAATAAATAATTCTTAATGCTTAGATGTTAATTCTCTAGATATACAGAACTTAATGCCTAACTGAAGAAAGAAGCAGAGAGAGAATAAGTTACCACTTTTTAAAGGGCAAGCATAAGTGGAACCTAACACTACCCAATTGGTAACGAAGAAGGGCTGGGCTGACCTTGCTACCTGTTCCCCAACGAGAGTAAATATGTGTGGCGATAGCCATGCGAGTAGGCATACAGTTGTCAATGTTCCCTGAACCTGCAGGAAAGAAGGGGAGGCCCTGCCAACGTTCCTAGGTGAAGAAGATGAATTATTTTTCCCAGTAGGTCCTCTCCTGTTACCATAAAATACCCTGCTATAAAGTGAAGTTATTTGTGGAGTTATTATTCCTCTATCAAAGGCTTTGCACTGTGTCCTGCTGAATATGAGGACACAATACAAGGGACATAATCTTTTATTTTGCATGTATTTGATAAGTGCAACAGAAGCAAGATAGCTCAGGAAAGGTTTTATTATGACTAGGCTGGTGATAAGAGGTTAGAGTCCAAGGATATACATAATGGAAGTAACTGCTTTTTCTTCTAAATGATAGAAGAAAACACAAGGTAGGGTAAGAATAATAAATAGGATCTGTAATAAACTGAGTCAAATGTAGACTTTACCTTGTGAGTTAAGAGTGCAACTGTTTGTTCTTACAGGTTGGTACAATCCGCTATATGGCTCCTGAAGTGCTCGAAGGAGCAGTGAACTTGAGGGACTGTGAATCTGCTCTGAAACAAGTAGATATGTACGCACTAGGCCTTATCTACTGGGAGATCTTCATGAGATGCACAGACCTCTTCCCAGGTAACTAAAGGATTGACTGAAATAATGATGTTAGTAAAAAAAATATGGATCAGAAACCAAATTTGTGTTTTCACATTTTAAAAATACAATCCATTACACTTGTGTTACAGAACAGATTTTTCTTCACTGTTTTTCACCATTATCTCAGTGCCATCTAGTGTTAAGGATTTTATTGGAATTAGTACAATGTACTCAGTTGTAATACAATGGACATGGATGAAACACATGTCCTTATATAGTTCATTTGCTCTTTTGATACCAGTATCCTCTGAAAACTCACTCAGTGCCTGTAATATGGTAGAAGGGGAAATGGGCAGGTAAAGTGGAACCCATAGCCATCCTTGTATTTATTACTGAGGTGCAGCCTGTGGATTTAACAGGTGCTGGCATGTAGTATTCCATCTATAGCCAAACAGCTGTACGTGGCATGCTGGGACCTATAGTCTGATTGTGCTTCCCTCCCATGTTAAATACAATCTGTTTTTTTTTCCCCATACAAATTAGATGTGTCTGACAGGTTCTTGGCCAGTTGCCAATGCACCCATCAATTGGGCAAAGCTTTGAGTGCCTCCCTAGGCAGTTCTAAACAATGACTTGTTCATATTTAACTAACTCAACTACATTTTGTTAATTTAAAATGTCTGCTTTAAGGGAAAGGGAAAAAAACATCATAGGGAGCAATCTCCATGCCACCTCCTCTCATGTAAAAGTTCTTGATTCCCGGTTTTTTACAGCTGTGATTTCATTATAGGGTTTTTGTTTGTTTGTTTTTCTTTCCTAACAGGGGAGTCGGTGCCAGAGTACCAGATGGCATTCCAGACAGAAGTTGGAAACCATCCCACTTTTGAAGATATGCAAGTACTGGTATCTAGGGAGAAGCAACGACCAAAATTCCCAGAAGCTTGGAAAGAGAACAGCCTGGTAAGATAGAAAGTTAAAAAGAAGCATTTGCTTGAGGTAGCTAAGTTGTGCTCTCACTCTTTCAAAGCCAAATGTTAAATCCATTTTCTTCTACTTGACATTAATATTTAAAGTTCTAGAGCTGCTCCAGGCTGGACTTCTTAAAATACTGAATTCAATTTAAAAGAATTCATTGTTATAAAACAGTTCAGATTAAAACTAGGGGGTTTAAAAGAGAAATACTGTATTTACTACTGGATTTTTAAGTGTTATAGGTGCAAAAGTACATTATATTTATTATTAATATTATATGCCAAGTGCCCAAATGTCCTCAACGTAAACAAGGCAGAAATATCAAGACAGTCCATATCTGGAAATTTTATAAACTAAGAATGCCCCAAAATTTTAGCTAGTAAAAATTACATAGTATTTGCTATTGTACATAAGGATTGTAAAGCTGAGTACTTTCTTAAATTATATCTTCTTTTGCCAAGATATGTTTTTCAGCATTTGCAGAGCCTACAGCGCTCACTGATCATTTAATAAATATTACCAGATTTTAGAAATATTATGTTGCTTATTAATTTGATATTCATTTGAAAAATTTCTTTTCTCAAAAAATATAAATAAGGCAGTTTTCTGATTAGGAGATGAGAAAAAATTCCCAACTTTTTCTCTGTTCCACTGAGCCGATCCAGCACTGAGAATATCTGTTGCACACTACTCCCTACTTAGTAATTGAGTTAAAATAATCTCTGTAAATTGGAGGTGATCTTTAGGCTGTTTGTTAAAGGTAGAAAATGAAAAGTATGATGATTTACATGTTTATGTCACAACAAATATAAAAATAGTCAAAGAAGTGAGAGAAATTGTGGTTAAAAAAATAAATGGACTAAATATTTGGCTTTTAATAAAAGTGATTTTCTAATTATATTGTTTCAATTGCTGAAATTGTCTTCTTGAACCATCAGACACTTTGGTAGTCGACGTGTAACAATCTGCACTCTCAAGGTGATAGGGAATGTAAGGCCATATCTGCTCTAGCGCGTGTCAACATGTCTTAAACCATTTCAGATCTGGACAGAGTCTACCAGAGTAATGTTATTGCAAGACATTGTGATGTTTTCGAAAAAGTGAAACTACCTAGAAACGGTTGCAGAGGTTCATCCATATTGTTCAAGAAAACCATGGTGCACTGTTCTCATTACAGCACGGATGTTATATTGCTGGTAAATACAGCTCTGGAAGAACCAAGTTTGGCACAGTTGTAGCTAGTGCAGTTCACAATGTTGATTGGACTCTTTGGGTATGTCTGGCCCATGTCAGCTGACTTAGGCTTGGGCTATGGGGCTGTAAAACTGCAGCATAGCTGTTTGGGTTAGATGAGGCAGGGCGCTGGGATCTCAGGGTGGGGAGGAGGGTCCCAGAGCCTGGCCTCCAGCCCCAGCCCGAATGTCTGCACTGCAGTTTTATAGCTCCACAGCCTGAGCCCCACAAGCCCAAGTCAGCTGACATGGGGCCAGCCAGGGATGTGTTAGTGCAGTGCAGACATACCCTGTTGATGCTCAGGTTGGGTTATGTTATTTTACAGATTTTCATTTTAAATGCTAATTATGTTGAACTATAGAACTATTAGGATTATTATAGGGTGGACAGGTAGCCCCTGTATTTAGGTGACTACCATTTTTCTTGTGTTGTCACTAAGCTTTTGGCAACATTGCAAAATAACTGAAAATGTACATTCTAATCTAAGGCTGGGCCTATGCTGCTTACAAAATAATCATCAGTAGCAGTACACAGGGCTACTGGGGAGGGGAGCAAGTGGGGCAATTTGCCCTGGGCCCCACAGGGGCCCTGAGAGCCATGGCCGAGAACCCCTTTCCTGGCTAGAGACGCCTTTTTAATTTTTACTCACCCGGCAGCGGTCCGGATCTTTGGCGGCACTTCAGCGGCGGGGGGACCTTCAGTTGCTCCAGGTCTTTGGTGGCACTTCAGTGGCGGGTCCTTCATTGCTGCCAAAGACGCGGAGCGAGTGAAGGACCCGCCACCGCCACAGACTCAGAGCACCTCCTAGTGAGTACAAGTTCGGCAGCTGGTGGTGCCTTTTTTAATGTCCGCTGCCCCGCTTTGCCCCAGGCCTCCTGAATCCTCTGGGCAGCCCTGGCAGTACACACACTTCATAGGAGCACCAGGAACAGACAATATCTCTCGGAGGGTGGGGGAGAGAACTACTCTAGGCATTTTCTAGTAATTTCCCTCACCTCCTCCAGACTCAAGACATGGTCCCACTGGTCCATTTCCCAACTCTAGGGGCACCAGTTGGGGAAAGAGCTTTCCCTACCTCCTGGGAGGAGTGGGAAGAGAGGGCTGGGCTCCTCTTGACTACTCCTTAGACCGCTGGGGACATATGCTGGGTCCATCTTTACCACCCCACTCCATGGGAATAACTGCCTTGTGTTATGTGCGAAAGTTTCAGGGTTCAAACCCCACCAGTGATGCATGATACGTGACAGTTACAGTTGTACATAATGCATTTTTTAGCAAATTTACTATTTGCAGAATCTTTTTTGCTGAACTTGAATTATGATACAGTCTATAATTACATGATCACGTTCTATTTTTTCCATAGGGCCCCGTCTCATTTGGTGCACTGGGTGATGCTCTGGGGAATAACCAGGGTGGTGTAGTGAATGAAACAGTCTGTAGATTCCCTGCTTCATTTGCTCTAGAAGCTGGAAGGTGTGTAATTGGCTCAGGGAGGGAAATACAGGAAGAAAGAGGATGGTCTTGTGGTTAAGGCAGGTGACTGTCACAGGACAGCTCAGGTCTATTTCTGCCACTGTTTTTGTGTATGACACTGAACATGAAATTTAGATTAAAATTTTCAAAAACACGTAAATCCCATTTTCAAAAGAAGCTCTGAAATAACTGAGGTGAGTTTTGAAAATGAGTCGTAGGCTCCTAAAAAACACAGGCTCTTCTGAAAATTTAAGCCTTAAGTCAAAATGTTAGCAAGTAGCCATTAAGTGTGTTCTCATTTCCTCTGTGCCCCACTTACGACTCTGAGGAAGTAGGAGTGTGGAGCACTTGTAACTGCAACTGTGCATGCTCTACACCACTGTGTGGAGCATGGCAGCATGGTCTGGAGGAATGTTCAGAGTCTCACGTGCCTCTGCCACTGACTCATGGAGTTGCCTCAGGAGAGTCTCTCTCTGCATTTTGCCATCTGTAAAATGGGGATAACAACCTTTTCACATCTCTCAGTGAAGAGAAATTCATTAATGTTTGTGAGGTACTCAGAGCCTACAGTGATGAGCAGTCTGGAAGAGACCAGGAGGAAATAAGTGATCTTGCATTAATTGTGTCTCTAGCAAAATAAAGCAGGAACTGTCAATTGAATGATAGTATAAAAATGATGGTATTCCTGAGTACATTCTGTACATTGAATGAGGGAGGGCCTCAATTCAAAAAAAAAAAAAGTATGTGATCATGTAATTAAAGACTATCATAATCCATATGCACCAGAGCCAGAAGGAAGGTTGCACAGGCAACCATAATTCTGGCATTTCTTGACTTTTGAATACTTGACCATATAGTTTGTTATGTAATATATTATGAAAGGTATTAGGATTATAGCATCATGTAAATGCTCACTCTTTTGTGTAAATTAACTTGAACAGATTTGTGCATTTTTACCTTCATTCTCTCATTAAAATGTACACCAGCTTATGGCTAAAAGTCAGTATTTCACTTTATTCAGATCACTATAAATCATAAGAAAGTAGATTAAAAACACAACATGTAAAGGAGAATAATTTGACACAATGTTTCTCTTGCAGGCTGTGAGGTCCCTTAAAGAGACGATCGAAGACTGTTGGGACCAAGATGCTGAAGCTCGACTGACAGCGCAGTGTGCTGAAGAGAGGATGGCTGAACTCATGATGATTTGGGAGAGGAACAAATCAGTCAGCCCAACAGTCAATCCTATGTCTACTGCCATGCAGAATGAACGGTAAGAAGTGAAGTAGTCTGGTGTTAGTCAGCTGTCCTCAGTACACAGGTCACCCTGGGAGTGAGATCAGAATGTTAACAGGAGCTGACTATTCTTGGGAACTGGCATATTTATATGAACATGTGTGACCTAGTGTGTATATGGACTTTGCATAGTTTTGTGTAGATTTTTCACAAACTTACTATATGAATCCACAACTAACTGATTCCTTGTAGCTTTGGGTCCCCAGATTCCCACAAATTCAATATACCTATGATGTACACAATGTATTTTGGAGAGAGAAGATCTGACCTTCTCACTGAGTTATATAGCTACCTGAAAAATAGCCTTGAACTTCCACAGTCAAAATAAAGAAGTGATTATGAAGTGTCTTCAGGAACTCTTGCTAAATGATTCATGACATTTCTGTTTAAAATGTTTCTGCTAAAAGCTTTGTGTGTTCACTGCCAGCTGAGAGATATGAGTTCAGGAAATCATTCAGATTCCCAGTCCTGAATTTTCCAAGTAAGGAACCACAAGGTCAGCATTGACTTTATAATGATTCTGACCTGCAGAGAGAGACTGCGTATTTCCCTTTTCTGACTGTAAATGATCCAAAGGGAAGGAGAGTCAGCTGAGCTGATATTAATGCTCTGTGTGTATACTAGAGATCCTGTTTGGGGTTACTCTTGATACCCAAGGGAGTGTGTCTTACCATATTAAACTTTGTGTTTAAAATTATGTATCATGGTTTTTTATCATAATTTGCAACTCCATGATTTTTCCTGTTTCATTTCCTCCATCCTCTCCGCAGGGCTCTCTTCACCTCCCTCACCCCAAGATCTCTTCATTGCACTTAGAGTGGAGCCTCAGCAGTGAAGTGGGCAATCATCAGATGGGATGACAAAATTCCTTACTTTTGGCTTTTAAAACAATTAAGAGGCTTTGTTACATAAATAACATCCATGATGAAACCTGCTGCCCTACAAGTTCAGTTTCATGGTGGCCAGAATTTTTCATGGAAGCTATAGTGTGTTATCAGAGCTCCTTAAGTGGTTGGTCTTTGGATTATATGTGAAGGGAAAAATAGAGACCTTCAGTGGTGAGAGGCAGTTTTTTTATATAAGTCTTAATGTCAGACTTTTTCTTTTCTTTTAAAGCAACCTGTCACATCACAGGCGTGTGCCAAAAATCAGGCCGTATCCAGATTACTCTTCTTCATCTTATATTGAAGACTCAATCCACCACACTGACAGTATAGTGAAGAACATTTCTTCTGAGCATTCAGTGTCCACTACACCATTGACTTCAGGGGAGAAGAACAGAAACTCCATTAACTATGAACGACAGCAAGCACAGGCTCGCATCCCTAGCCCTGAGACTAGTGTCACCAGTTTGTCCACCAACACAACTACCACCAACACAACTGGCCTCACGCCTAGCACTGGCATGACTACCATATCTGAGATGCCTTACTCAGATGAAACAAACCAACATGCTACAAATGTCATGCAGCCTGTTGGACCAACTCCTGTTTGTCTGCAACTAACAGAGGAGGACTTAGAAACCAACAAGCTGGATCCAAAAGAAGTAGATAAGAACCTAAAGGAGAGCTCTGATGAGAATCTGATGGAGCATTCCCTTAAACAGTTCAGTGGACCAGATCCACTCAGCAGCACCAGCTCCAGCTTGCTTTATCCGCTGATCAAACTTGCAGCAGAGGTGACAGGACAGCAGGACTTCACACAAGCTGGGAATGGTCAAGCATGTTTGATTCCAGATGTCCCATCTACTCAGGTCTACCCTCTACCCAAGCAGCAGAACCTTCCGAAGAGGCCTACTAGTCTACCTTTAAACACCAAAAATTCAACAAAGGAGCCACGACTGAAATTTGGTGGCAAGCACAAATCAAACTTGAAGCAAGTGGAAACTGGAGTTGCCAAGATGAATACGATCAATGCTGCAGAACCTCATGTGGTAACAGTTACCATGAATGGAGTGGTTGGGAGGAGCCAAAGCATAAACTCGCATGGTGTAACAACCCAATATGCCAATGGTGCAGTGCCATCTGGCCAGACAACCAGTTCAGTGGCGCACAGGGCCCAGGAAATGCTGCAGAATCAGTTCAGTGGAGAGGACAGTCGGCTGAATATTAACTCAAGCCCTGATGAGCATGAACCTTTACTGAGACGGGAGCAGCAAGTTGGCCAAGATGAAGGTGTTTTGGATCGTCTAGTGGACAGGAGAGAGCGACCGCTGGACAATGGCCGAACAAACGCCAATAACAACAACAGTAATCCATGTCTAATGCAAGATGTTACTACACTTGGCACCCAGAGAATGACAACATATCCTGTGCAGACCCAGACTAGAAGAGCACAGAGGCCTAATTCACTAGATCTATCGGCCACAAATTCTTTGGACAGCAGTAGCTTGCAATGTAAGTGTTGACAGAACTCAAAAAATTTCCCAAACATTTTCTTACCTGAGAATTAAACATAAGTGTGTGGATGAAAAATATCTGTATTGTCTCACAGCCCAAATAGCCAACCCCGCCCCCCAAATTGCATGCATATTTAATTTCTATTGGTGTAATTTCACTCATCCCATTACATTAAATTTGTAGCCCCTGGCCTGAAAATATATCAGTTTTCCCCCTCCCTCACCTCTGGAATAAATTGGTTTCCTTTCTAATCAATTCTGCTTTCACTCTCCAAATCTGATCACTTCTAAACCTCTTCCTCTTTGCAGAGCTTCTCTGCTATTGCCGTCCCGGTTCCTCTCCTGGGTATTCTGGAGACCCTAAGCCTCCCATTTTCTCCTGCTGTCCAGTATTTCAGGGTTGTTAAAATAAATGATTACAATAACTAGTTACATATGCCATTATTTTTAAATGACTGGTTGTACTATATTATTATTAGCTTTTCTGAATAAGTACATCTGATTTTATTGTGGTAAATAACAACAATTACAGTTATATAAGTTACTTTTCTTGAAATATTCCAATCCTGTGAGCTGATGTCTTGGTACCCAATATTGGTATGCAGCTCTCACGTATGATTAGCATTAGATACCAGGGCTGAGACCTGGAAGATCAGTATGTCCCATTAGGGGGGTTCAGACTAGATAGAAAAACTACAGACTGCTCCATACTTTTGTCTGAATCCCAGTGTAATAGTAAATATTTCATCAACATAGCATGCGTGTTCGAGAAATTAATCAACAGTTGTATAAAGCAACATATTTTTAGATATAAACAACTTTAATAGACTGTAGAATAACTGTAATCACCCTTTGGGCTTCAACAGCAAAGGACACAAGAAGCCACAATGGGCTTTTTGTCTTTTCCCTGCAAGGCAAAAGTAACAAACGGTTACAGCTAAGCTCTCCATTGGTTATAGCCTCCATTAGTTATTCCCTGTTCTGTTCAGTTTCAAAGGGACTATTGGAAAGGCCTGTTTATCTTTCTTTGGGGGGAAAATTTTTTGTTCCAAAATACCCTGTGTTCTTGGAGGGAGCCAAGGTAGCTGGGATTGGAAGCCTTTGAATGTGCTTAGGCAGACAGAGAATATATTATTAGCGAAGTTATGTGGATGTGGGGGCTTTCCCAGCAGAAACTGAGGAGACACACATGTTTAATTAGCAATGTAGAACACACTGATACTTTTTGGAAAAGAAGAGTGCAAACCAGCAACAGAGCACTCATTAAATACAGTTAAATGTTCACTGGTGGAATGGTTTTCTAGCTTCAGTTTGTTCTAATTTAGTAAAATGAATTCAGTTAGGTTTGGGGTTGTTTTTTTATTGTAGTACTTTTTTCTCTTACCTCATCTTTTTACAGGTTAAATAAAGAAGATGTAGGTTTTTTGTTTGTTTTTTTACAATCAAATCTCAGTTGCTGATATTTAAACACAGAAAAGGTGACAAACAACTCTCTTAAAGGTTTCACTATCCTAGACTCAAGTTCTGGTTCAGGAAAATCACAGACTAGACCAGAGGTAGACAACCTACAGCACGTGTGCCAAAGGTGGCATGTGCACCGATTTTCAGAGGCACTCACACTGCCTGGGTCCTGGCCACCGGTCCGGGGGGCTCTGCATTTTAATTTAATTTTAAATGATGCTTCTTAAACATTTTAAAAATCTTCTTTACTTTACATATAACAATAGTTTAGTTAGATATTATAGACTTATAGAAAGAGACCTTCTAAAAACGTTAAAATGTATTACTGGCACGCGAAACCTTAAATTAGAGTGAATAAATGAAGACTCAACTCACCACTTCTGAAAGGTTGCCAACCCCTGGAATAGAACATTTGGCCTCAAAATGAAAAGCTGGGTTTTGTCTGTGGTCATGTATGTAAGAACCTATTTGCCAGGTAGAATGGAATTTAAAAGATAAATGATGTAATGATACCATTTAAAAACTCAGCATTTACTGCCCTGTAATATTGCAGAAGTGCTTTGTCTCCCATTCCAAGTATAGAAAAATAGCATGGATACAAAAGTCACATTAATGTAAATGCTGAGGGCTAGATTCTACTCTCTTACACCACTGTCTGCATAGGGTAGCTGAAGTTACTCCACTGGAGTTACTACAGATATACACTGTAATAATGGAGAGCACAATCTGGCCCTTTGTTTTAATGGCACCCACTGTACATAAATACTAGTCACCTTTCCTGTCACTATTGCCAGTTTTGACAGGATTTGTTTTTTTCGGCCTACATGTACATGTAACTACCTTGAACTCTCAAGCATACTCTTCTTGTAACATTTTAGTTGCGACTTTTATTTTCAGTAGGTGACTCATCACAAGACGGCAAACCGGGCTCAGGAGAAAAGATCAAGAAACGTGTGAAAACTCCATATTCACTTAAGCGGTGGCGCCCTTCAACATGGGTCATCTCCACTGAACCACTGGACTGCGAGGTGAACAACAATGGCAGTGACAGGGCAGTCCACTCTAAATCCAATACTGCTGTTTACCTGGCAGACGGCGGTACTGCCACAACAATGGTGTCCAAGGATGCAGGAGTGAACTGCCTGTGAAATATTTTAAAGCCAACAAAATGACATTTTTGTGTTATTTGAAACAAACATGCAGAAGACATTTTAAAAAACTGCTTTCTCCTCCTGTCAGCACCCCCTGCCAAGAACTCGCTTTAAATAGATTTCAGCTATGCAGAAATTTTTTAGCTTATGCTTCCATATTTTTTGTTTCATTTTTTGAACGTTTTTGCACTTTTATTTGGTATCGCTAAGGTTAAGTCTGTCTGTCTTTGACCACAGAATTATATATATATGTATCAAAAATGTGGTCTCAAAATATTTTTTTTAAAAAAATAACAAAAAAAATGTATTGCTGATAATCAGTTTGGACCAGTTCCTAAAGGTCACTAAAAACATAAGCAGACTATAAGGGTATGTCTACACTACGGGATTATTCCGATTTTACATAAACCAGTTTTGTAAAACAGATTGTATAAAGTTGAGTGCACGCGGCCACACAAGCACATTAATTCGGCAGTGTGCGTCCATGTACCGAGGCTAGCGTCAATTTCCAGAGCGTTGCACTGTGGGTAGCTATCCCGTAGCTATCCCATAGTTCTGCAGTCTCCCTCACCCATTGGGTTGAGATCCCAATGCATGATGGGGGAAAAACAGTGTCGCGGGTGATTCTGGGCAAATGTCGTCACTCAATCCTTCTTCCGTGAAAGCAACGGCAGACAATCATTTTGCGCCCTTTTTCCCTGGATTGCCCTGGCAGACGCCATAGCATGGCATCTCTGGAACCTGTTTTGCCTTTTGTCACTGTCACCGTATGTGTACTGGATGCTGCTGACAGAAACGGTACTGCAGCGCTACACAGCAGCATTCATTTGCCTTTGCAAGGTAGCAGAGATGGTTACCATCCCTATTGCACCATCTGCCATTGTAAATTGGTGATGAGATGACAGTTTTCAGTCATTTTGTACCATTTGCAATTGGAAATTGGCAATGATGGTTATCAATCCTTTTGTACCATCTGCTGCTGTCATGGGTGCTCCTGGCTGGCCTTGCTGAGGTCAGCTGGGGGTGCATGGACAAAAATGGGAATGACTCCCCGGGTTATTCCCTTCTTTATGTTTTGTCTAAAAATAGAGTCAGTCCTGCCTAGAATAAGGGGAAGGTCTACTAGAGAGCCAGAAGCACACGCTCCGGATCAGAGTCCAGAGATCCCGCAGAAATGATGAGCTGCATGCCATTCTAGGGGGTGCCCCTGCAACAACCCCACCCATTGCTTCCTCCTCCCACAACATCCTCGTGCTACCGTGGCAGTGTCCCCATTTGTGTGATGAAGTAATAAAGAATGCAGGAATAAGAACACTGACTTTTTTAGCGAGATAAGTGAGCAGGAGCAGCCTCCAGCTGCTTTGATAGTCAGGCAGGACATTAAAAGAGTGGAGGAGAGGACGCAGCTCCCGCTGCTTATTAATAGTTCCAGGAGTACAGAATCTTTTCTTAGACACGATAAGGTAGGAGGGGCTGATGGAGCTCAGGCTCCAGCTGCTATGATGAGGACGGTTACCTAGCTTGAACCCGTCTGCCCATGGGAATGACAGGGAGTCATTCCCAATTTTTACTCAGCACCGCTGTGCCGACCTCACCGAGGCCAGCCAGGACACTCACGTGATTGATGATGAGGACGGCTAATTAAGTCATTTGTGTACTGTACCGTTCTGCACCGGGGAAAGGAGAGAGAGGATGCTGCTGTTCAGCGCTGGCAGCATCCCGTCTACCAGCAGCATGTTCCAGATTAGACATATGGTGGACATTGAAGAGTGGAAGAGACATTTTTTTCCCTTCTTTGGGGGAGGGGGGGATAAATTTGACGACATATTCCCGGAACTACTGGCGACCCAATGTTTTTGACCCTTCAGGCATTGGAGCTCAGACCAACGAATGCAAAATACATTTTCGGAGGACTGGCGGGGACTGTGTGGGATAGCTTGGAGTTCCTCAGTCCCCCTTCCCTCCCTCCCATGTAGCATTCCATTTGATTCTTTGCTTCCGTTTACGCTTGTCACGCAGCACTTGTGCTGAGGTCCCTGCTGTGGCCTTGTCTATCATAGCCTGGGAGTTTTGTTCAAATGCTTTGGCTTTTTGTTTCTGCTAACCAGTAGCTGTTTTATGAACAGATTTGTCTCCTCATAAGCGATCAGATCCAGTATCTCTGTCACGGTCCATGCTGGAAGCCTCTTTTTGGGATTTGGGGCTGCATCACTACCCGTGGCTGATCAGAGCTCATGCTGGGCAAACAGGAAATGAAAATTCAAAAGTTCATGGAGCTTTTCCTGTTCTACCTGGCCAGTGCATCCGAATTTCAGATCGCTTTTCAGAGTGGTCATCAATGGTGCACTGTGGGGATACCGCCTGGAGGCCAATTACCGTCGATTTGCGGCCACGCTAACCTAATCCGACATGGCATACCGATTTTCAGCTGCTTGACTTCTCTCGTCAGGGAGGAGTACAGAAACCAGTTTAAAGAGCCCTTTATATCGATATTAGGGCGTTTTGTGGACGGGATGCCAGGGTTTAAATCCGGTTTAACATCTTCTCT
>NC_133778.1:19716612-19836067 GCF_003597395.2 Chelonoidis abingdonii | reverse complement strand
GCGTAGTGTAGACCAGGCCTAAGACAGGTTTGACTGCAGTGGTGTCTTGTACCCATGTTTTCTTTTCTGTGCACAAGTTAATTAGTATGTTTCTATGTTACAGAGTGTATTATCTTTTGAACGCCCTACTTTTCTTGTGTTATGTTGAAATGTGCAATAGTCTATAGTTCACAGTATGCTTTATTGGGAAGTGTGTTTATAAAACTGCCACACATTCGCCCCCTCTTCGTGAGTATTGGTTAACTTTTTCCTGACAGTTTGGCAGTCGGTCATTAATGACAGTGAACTTTGCACACCATAGCCAGCTTGAAGCAGCTGCCTATATCTATCAATGAGCTCTAAGATTATAATGGAAAATGCATGAATTTTCCCCACCTTGAAAGGACTTTTAAAAGGAACAAACAAAATATGATTTCAGCTGCCTTTCTTTTCAACCTTCCATATGTTAACCAGTTTCCTTCATAGGAGACATGACACTAGAAAGGGAAGCTCTAAGCAAGACAGTGTTGAACAAAATGTGAGGAAACAAAGTAAGTCTGCCATCTTTCCATTTAATTTTTGCTGCAGTTTCACAGTTTATATTTATGAACATTTTTTATTGATTGCTATTAATGTGTATTTATCAGAAATCCTAATGAACTGTCCTACTAAGATCTTGAGTATAAGTAGGTTGCATTTTGTTACTTACAAGAGAAAAAAGCCTGACTTATGATTGACACAAAAGATTCATGTGATGAGCAGCTAAGCGTCTATTAAATACCTCCGCAGAGGTAAATATTGAGGTCTGGAGCCATGTCCATCAAATTGCATATGGAAGTATGTTTATCCTAATTGGCAGCAGCTGAGTAAAGTGAAAACTAGTTTTCTTAGAGTTTTGTATAGACCTCTTAATTCATCTTGCTATTAGAATTTTAAACATACACTTTTAAAAGTTATGGCCATGTGGGAGAGATTTAAATTTTTTATGGTGAAAACACTCAGAACATATGTAACACTATATACATTGACTTCATGTATTGTGACCATTAATCTCTTGAGGTGAGTGACCACAACTTCCTCCCAGGGTAATAGAACTTGTCTATTTAAAAAGAAGTAATTACTTCCTTACTGGCCATTCCACCCACATGAGGCCGGTGTCTCAAGAGTGATTATTTCCCCTGCTGAAATAAATTTTATAAGAAGTAATTAGCTAAAAAATTGAAGTATCTAGCGTGGTGTGGCACTGAGCAAAGCTTTGTAGCTGTATTTGAAAATGGCTCATGTTCCAACACCTTAAAAAACTGTGGAAAAATGATTCAGTCAGCATGCCAAATTCCTATGGCAGGATGCTGGCAGTCAAGATTTGCCACCAAACTTGCCTTTTTTCAGCTGACTGAATCTGATTTTCTGTCCTTTCAAGACCATTAATTTCCTTGATATTGCTCTGGTACAATCTTTCCCTATAAGGTAACTTTTTGTAACTCTCTTTGAGCCTCTGATGATTCCTGCCATATGTAATATATGGCCTTCCATATCTGACTCTGTTTCCAAGCTTCCTTGTTTGTATTCCTGTCTCTTTCTGGCATCTTATCCTGCTTCCTAAATGCTGTAGGCCAGATTCTGCTGTCAGTTACACCAGTATAAATCCAGAGTTACTCTGCTATTATACTGGTGTAACTGAAATCAGACTCTAGCCCAGTATAGTTGCAGGAGTGTAAATCGGCAGAATTTGGCCTCCAGCTCTTTAAGCACTGCCCAGGTCCTTACACCCAAATAAAGGCCCCTGCTTTTCTCTTAGGCACAATTCTGTTAACCTAATGTATAAATATACAGCTGCTTCTCTTTATGTTACTAAAAAATTTCTCCATTTTATTTTCAGTTCTTTCTCCTGCTTGCCATCTGTTGCAATCTTACATCCCAGATACTGAAAACTTGCCACTTGCTCACTTGGCTTGCATTACACGCCGATCTGAATTCTTGGCACTATAGTCATAATATTGCCTGTGCTTTTTGTTTCTTTTGGGGTTTACCTCACTTGAAATTCTTCACACTTTTTGGGTCTATGTGTGAATTTCTGGAGTACAATACTTTGTTTTTTGCAACAATCACGATATCATATGCATAATGAAGATTGCTCACATCTCTTCTAGTGACTTTTTGCTTTGCCTTAAGTGTAACCTTTATCATCATTTCAGAGTGTTAGTTTAAAACACATCTGTAAAACACTCTGTGACAGTTCTCAGGGCACAGTTCTCAGGACTGTGTGTCACCTTGATTGCCCTCTACCTCCAGCAAGAGGGAGTCTTTCTTATGGTAGCTGGGTGTCAGCTCCTTGACACCATGAGCCTTTCAGCCGCTCACGCACTCTTCTCTGAGCTATGCCATCCCTAACTTCACCTTGCACCCCAATCCCTGAGTCCTTTTGAATTATTCCCCGGCGATATCCAGCCCCTAACATTAGCTACTCACAAAAATTCCAGACCCGCCCATTTTATTTTAAATCACGGCACCTGTAAACCACACAGCACTTGTGAGCATTCAGACTAAAACAAAACTAGGGGTATTTAAGAAAGAATAAAGATTTCACTAGAAGTGAGAGAAAGTGATAGAAACAACTTATGACACAGCAAACCTGGGTCTACACTTACCAATGATTACCTTTCCTATATAATAAGATAGTCTTTCCCTCCAGGGTTCAGTCAGTTGCTGAGCTGGCTGGTGTCACAACAATCAGGATCTAAATGTTCATGAAAGCCCCCTGCTCCGTAAGTGGTTTCCTCAGTGAATGGATCCAGAGTGCCTTTCGCTCTTTTGTCTTATTCATAGCCCTGGTGATATCCTGCCTGCTGTAATATTCCTTTTCACCTCCAAGTGGTTTCAATCATTGGCAGTTGTCTTTGAGGGTTTTCATTGACTGTTCTGGGATGTGGCCAAGTTAGATAATAGACATTTGCATTGCCTTGCCAGCTGACTGGGGAGGGGTGACAACTCCCTCTTGCTTGAATGAGACATCATCGAAACATGTTGCTCCGGTGACTAACTTTTACTCCAATACTTTCAGTATAAATACATTATTTCTTAAATATCCGTACATACATCTCGCAATGATTGAGTCTTGACAAGTTATGAGCTTTCTATAGATATCTTTTGTTACCCTTTATGGATAAATATCCTGTAAGATGTGTTTGGTGCAGTGAGTTTGTCAGGTCTGAGGTCAGAGATGTTTGCAAAGAACAGGGGCCCTTTGCCAAGGAGCCTCTGTATCACACTCTCTCACACTTTTCTAAGGGTTTGTCTACACTACAGCCTATGCCAGCAAAATTTGTGTCGGTCAGGGTGTGAATATTCCATCTTCCCCGCACAACATAAGTTACACCGACATAAGCACTCGTGCACATTGGGATGTCGGTGGGAGAGCTTTTAATGCTGACATAGCTTCTGCCACTGGCAGAAGAGGTTTATTATGCCAATGGGAGAGCTCTCTCCTGTTGGCATAGAGTGTCTTCACCAGATGTGCTGCAGCAGCACAGCTGTACGTATAGACATGGCTTCAGTTGAAACATGATAGGAAAAGAAAAATTATTTTCTCTAAATACTACTGCTTTCTGCCAAGGCTGCTTTTGCCAAGGCTGATTACACCAGTCTTGTAGCTTTTGTTTTAGGCCAATCCTCTGTAAGAATTCAAACTTTTTATGCTTGATGCAATCAAAGGTTTAATAAAATCACTGTACCAGGTGGAAGAGTCTTTCTGGCATTCTGCAATTTTCCCTAAACATCCTTCAAGCAAATATAACTTTCACATTTTCTCGTGTCTTTCTCTAACCTTTTGTTGAAAACCTTTGGGGTAAATCACAATTGTCAGAAAGTATCTGTTGTATAATCTCTCATGGATAAATATCATTAGTAACATAGTAGAAATATGTACACTTTATCCCAATATGAATTCTAGATCAAAAGGAGCAGCTTTATTACTTCTAAAGGTCAAGCCATACAGATGTTAGGTATATATTAAAATGTTCTAATTTTGCAGCATTAGATGAGGTGAGACTAAATATGGCTTAATTCTGATGTATAATTAGCAAAGCCTTTGTTTTGCTCACAGTAGGTAATCTTATCTTTTCCACAGAAAACAATTCCTGTAATTAAATGACATTAAATTATAGCTCACAAAAGTACCTTGGAGAGTCATACTTAAGGTCAAGTCAAATACGAGAGAGAATTCTACAAATCAAACCTGTTTGTTAACTAATGTACAGTAAATCAGTTTTGGAAAGTCCAGTTTATTTCTTTGTTCTTAAAAAATAAATAAATACATCAATGGATAATGATGAAAATTGATAAATTACCATTTTTCAAAATGCACATTGCAGACAATATAAATATATCAAAATGACAATAGACTGATAATGTAAATAGCAATGGATTATGCTAATATCAAATAAGCAATGGTAGAATATTTTATATGTTCACTTCTAATATGGAATTCAAGTAAAATGTTACAACAAACACAGATGACCTATCTGTGTATAGGCCACTCAGAAATCTTATTGGTTTTAGAAAATCACACGTATGAAATCTAAAGGACTTGTCCATGCAAATGTGTTGTCTGTTCACACATTTCCTACTCCTGTGAAGTTATTTATCACATCACACGCTTAGATTTGAGAATAGGAATTCTAGCCATATGTGTGATAGATTTATTTTCTTTTGAACAAAAATAGAAATTTATGAGTAGATTATGAGGAAATTCAGGGGAAATGTTCCAGATAGTGCTCCACAAATGCATATGTGCACACTAGCTAAATAATTAAAAGATAATCCCACTCTTGCTATTCCCAGGTGTATTTAAATTGCAGAACTAAAAGTAAAGAAATACTTCATTTAAAAGAAAACCAGGATGCATTGTGATTATATCACCTTCCAACCCTGGGAATACTTCATTGTAAAAACCACAAATTTTGTCTGTATTATGTTTTGTTAATATAATAGTTCACTTCAGTCTTTTGTGTCATTCATTCACATCTAGGAAATTACCTGGTTTTAGTTTTGTTTTTTTTTCAAAGTTTATTGGGGCAGAAACAAAAGTGAGAGGGATGTTAGTGGGTTTCAGGGATAAACTGAAAAATGTTTGATATGGAGTTATTTAGAAAGTAACTATCCTTCCACCCAACAACTTACTCCAGAAAAGCTCTTTATTCCTGAATGCTACAGGAAAAGATACATATATTAAAAAAGACATGAACATAGACATGTATGGAAGAGATTATCAAACAAAATTTGATAAGTACTATATTCTTACTCAGCAGATACATCTTATGTACATAATATATATGCTGCATAATTTCAGGGCCATGCAGTTTGCTGGAGCCCTCCATGTGTTCTAATGATATTGCTAAAGTACTTTTGAGAGAGAGAAATTAAATATATACATATTCCACTAGTGTAACACTCATGGAAATATATTCAGATGGTCATTTTGTACTGTGATAAAAAATGAAAACATCACAACTATTTTGTCCCTTAACATTATCTATACAGCATAGCCTTTCTGGAAATAGTATGTATGCTGTGTGTTTTACTGCCAAAATGTGTCAGAACAATGTATCTTTGTGTTATCTTTTATGTTATTTGATTTTTGAATATAGATTTACATTCACAGTGTCCAGATCCTGACTTTGATCTATAAAATCTGTCGTTACAGGTGCTTAGCACCTCTCAGGATTTGACCTCTTATCCATAATGAAATTTGCTTCCCACCTTTTTTGGTACATATAAAAAGAGTTAGTAAACCATGGGCCAGCCATTAACACAGAAATTGCAACCTGAACATCTGTCATGAGTAAAATTCATACCCGTAAGTCAATACAGGAAAAGTGTTTTACATTATGCTGTGATTTATACATGCACACAGGCACTGATTTTTGTTTTTCTCAGTGGGTGCTCCACCCTTGCCCCACACCCTCCTCTGAGGCCCCAACTTCACGCCTCCCCTAATGCCCCCTACTGCTCACTCCTCTCCATTCCCTCTCCTGAGGCTGCCCCAACCGCCACTCCCTCCTCCCTGCCCCTCCCCTCCAGCATCTCCGGCCAGCTCGAGAGCTGATCAGCAGCCAGCCCAGGGGCCGGAACCAGTGTGGCTGGTGGATGCTGAGCATCCCCTATTTCTTTTCCATGGGTGCTTGAGGCCCGGAGCACCCACAGAGTTGGTGTCTAAGTACATGCACCAAATAATAGTTCCTTATTGCTACCACAGAGAAAATGATAAAGGAAAAAACAAGATTAAAACAATCTATAGTACAGAGTAAATCCGTAGGCCGTGTCCTTATCCAGATGTCAGAACTCATTTGTAACAATCTAACAAAACATTCACCCACAGATAGACATCTCATTAGCCTATGAAAACTGGGCTGTAGATCATTCAGCACTTCCTCTAAATTTAGATCGTGGATTTTGCACACAGGTGCGCAGCACATCAGTTAGGTAGATTTGTATTTCTCAGTTGCTCATCACATTTTGTATGCATTACTTTTAACCTTTTCTTACTGCAAAAGCTATACATACTGCAATGGAGCCATAACATATTTTTGTATTTGAAATATTGTGTGTATTTAGATGCATATGTGTTATTCATTAATTCCACTTTTAAATACTATGAGGTGGGTATGAAATAGGCACATACAATGTCCTGATCAAATATGTAGTTTTTCACAGGCCATTTTTAAGTTGCATCTTCTCCATATTGCAATAGAAATTGGACTACAACTATGAAACTAATACAATTCCTCCTCAATACTTAATAGCCCTCAGAATAGAACCTGGTCATGGACTGTGTCTAGACTGCGTGTACTTTGAAGGAAGGTAAAAAATGGGGAATACAGTCGATATGAAATGCCTTTGAAGCTGAATAATTAAAGGTTGTTGGGGGTTTTTTTAAGTTACACTCCGAACGTTAAAATTAAGTCTGAAATAAATCTAAGATATTTAAAGAATATTTGACATTTTCTTTTACAAGACCTTTGTGTGCAGTTCCAATATAAATCCATTTTTTCACAGGGCCTTAAATCTACTGAAAAAAAAATTCTCTTCTTGGGTTAAAAGTTATACAAAGCTTCACGTCAGGAATATATCGGTTTGGTTTTGTGTGTTTAATTTTTAAAATGTAGTTTAGTTTTGGTATAAAATAATAATTAAACAGATGTAATATTTTGGGCTTCCTTCTGCTCTTGCTGAAGTCAATGACAAAACTTCCAATGACTTCTGGCAAGATCAAGTTTTTGGCTCTCCTGGGAATTCAAATGGGAATTCTATTTGGTATAACTTTGTCTAAGAAACAGTTTGTATAGGACTTTATTCAATTTCCATTAAAGTCAGAGGCAGTCTTGCCAGTGATTTCAGTGGAAGCAAGATCAGACCCCCTGGCCTTCTTTACAGCAGGTTTTCCCCCTTTTTATAATTTCTCATCATTGTTACCACTGGTGCAGCTCCAATAGTGGGAATGCCAGTGTACACAGGCCACTTCTGGGTGCTGCCATTTTGAGCAGGGTTAGATAATCTAACTAAAGCTGCCCCAGTGGGAGCACTGGCAGGACATTTGAAGATAAAGGGCCTGTTTCTCATTAACTGTAAGGTTCCTTTATAGTGCTCTGGGCTCTGATGTAGGCACAGCCATTGTCCAGGATTCATATTAAACCCGTTTTACTTTACTGCACATGCCAATGCCACTTTAAATAATCTTACTCAAGTGGTTTAATTTACATAATTGCAAAATAAAACAGAACCCAATGAACTGCTGACCTGTAATTGAAGTTGACAGTGATTCCAAAGGTGCTATTCTAGGTAATTTCAATACCTAATCCATGTTTCAGCAAATTCAGTAATTGGCCTAGGTTTGGAAAAGCTCCTTCAAATCTCTTCCATTCTCTTGGGTAAATTAACCCAGGAGTTTGGGGACAAGGGGGCGGAGTTGTAGGGGTGGCTAATTGGCTGTTTTACAATTGACAATGAAAGGTCGTGGCCATTTCCACACTTTTGCCGTTTTGTTAAAGATCGAAACTAGCTCCCTTCTTTAGAGTTTAGTAGTCTGGGGGGCTTCCAAAAGCTAGCTTCTCACAGCTGATTTACTCATTTTTCAGGCAGAGTAGTAATTTGCAAGATTCAGTCTTGTATTCAGAACCTGATGATGATGTAGTCTGCAGCCTAATCGTAGTATGTCTTAGGCTACCACATGCATGTTCGGTCACCACTGAAAGGAAAGGAAATAGTTATGAGATTAATAAACACACACACACACACACACACACACACACACACACACACACACACACACACACACACACACACACACACACACACACACACACACANCACACACACACACACACACACACACACACAAAATATATTTTAAAAGATTTTTGTATGAATTTTTTCTTGTCTGCTTCTTTTCCTAAAGGAAAATACGCTGTGTTCACATTTATATATGCTGGAATCATACCTTACAATTGTTGGTGGTTACTTCCCCCCACCCCGATATACAAGGACAATGGCCAAACACTGATTTGTAGGGTTTGGTATTTTACAGAAGCTGAAGTGTGGAGATGTGAAACTACTGTTCTCCTTATGAAAGAAAGGAAAACTATAACCTAGAGAGCATTAATTTCTGAATAAGTTTTTCTGGGGGGAAAAAACCTAAAATAATAATTTTGGAGTATCATCAGAACCCTTTTGCTAATGGATATTGTTGTGGGTTTTCTTCTCTCAAATTACAGATGAAATATCATGTATGAATTTATAAAGAGTTACTTTGTTATTTTCCTTTTGTATAAGCTGCCCAGTACCTCGCTATGCTGTATAAGTTGTGTTTTATGGAACAGTGTGAGTATGAAATCTAAAAAGCTAATTACTTTTCCTTTTCTAATCATCTGTGGATGCCACTATGAAAGCTGACATCGTTAAGCCACTACAGAGTTTTCTATGAATACTTGTAAGAAAATGCTTTGTTACATATGAACCTAAATGAAGAGATTGTATTGATACAAACACAGGGATAAGAACATTTAAAGACTATTCTTTAGGTTTAAAAGGCTTGCTGTAAAACGGTGCATTATTCCATTTATTAAAGATCATATTCATGACAAAAAGTGTGGACTTTTGAGTTTGTGACAATACCATTAACTCTGATTAGCGTAAGCAGGAGCAAGGCCACTACAGTGGAGGGGGAGTTAGGTAAAATTGTACTGGCTAAATCACGTGATCTTTGTAGACGTTTTGGCCTTGGTCCTGCCCAGAGGAATGTGCAGTGTTGCATGTATTAAGCACTAACCAAACAAAAATGAACAGAATGAGTTCAAGTGATTTCAGATTAAAACTAGAATCTTCCCATCACCCATAAATAGGATGTTCATCATTCATCAGTTGGATTTGGCCAAAAGGTTTTGCACCCGCCTGAACTTGGACTGAGTGCATGAATCTAATCTTTTAGCTCCAAAGTCTACCACCAAAGCAAAATCAGTTGTAGTTGGGAATTTATCCTATAGCAGATATAACTGAACTTTTTAGAGAAAGGAAAGAATGTCCCAGTGGTTAGGGCACTTGTGTAGGACTGCTGAGACCTGGGCTCAAGTCCCTGTTCTACCACAGACTTCCTGTGTGACCTTGGACAAGTCACTTCTCCTCAGGTCTCCCATTTGCACAATGAGGATAACACCATTGAGAGATACACATTAAAGACTGAGGTGCTGACACTGATGGTAATGGAGACCATATATGTACCTGGGGGCGGGGGTCTCATTACTTCCCATATAAAGCAATGATTCTCCTGACGGCCCAAGGTGTAGGTGCCTTTGCAGGGGTAGGCTAGACTAGAAAGTGAAGCTGTAACTCTCCTTGCATAGGAGTCAGCCCAACTACTGCCATGTCCTGTGTCCAATAGTGGCTAGTAACTACTGCTTCAGAGGAAGAAATCTGTTTCAGAGGAAGGAACTACTGCAATAAGGAGTTATGAGAGAACCTTCACACGGGGAAAAGTTTGCTTCCAAGTTCCAGTAACAGTTACCTTGTGCCTAAAGCTTGAGGGTTTAATGCCTTCTGAACTCCATGGTTAGTTTATTAATATTTCCTAGTAAAATTTTAGCTATTCCCGTTATTCACATACATCTGATTCTTTCTGAAGCCTCGGGATCCTTCACATAAAAGGGACATGGAAAATGGCAAGCTGGATATTAAAATCATTACTGATCTGAAAACTTACTTCTAAATCACACTGCCATGAAGCATAAAACAAATCCTATTATCTTGCTACTGTGCTTTTGTTACTTTGACTGAGTCTAAGCTACACATTTAACATGAGCAAAGCACAACAGGCTTTGTCATTTCAGAGTGTGAGAGGAAATGTTACCGTTTTTGTTTTGGTCTGTATGTGAATAGTTATTGCAGACCATTTACTTTTATTTCACATTTGCTTCTCTGCAATTCTGTACTTTGCTCTGTTTTCTATCCCCAAATAAAATATAATTTTTAAAGGCGCTTTGATTCTAGCCTGTTTATTTCATTGTCAAGATAACATCAAAGCATGAGTAAAAGTCTCCATGAAAGAGAGAGAAAGCACAGTAAAACGTTGTGTTGTACTCTCAGCATGTGGAAAGGCAAGGAGCTGCCTTACGTTTGTAGGTGCAGAACATCTCCCTGAAATTTAAACCACAGAAGGGCAGTGGAAGCTGAGGACAATGTATAAGACCCAAGCTGGATTTTCTGGGGTATGTCTGTCTATTCTTTGGTTATTCCAAATTTCTGGCCAGGGGGTCATCCCCAAGATGTCAAACTGTGACTGAGTTATCTCCTAGGCACAGCTTGAGGCCCAAACTTACTCAGGCTCTGTTGGGTTAGGTTCACTCTTCTTTGTATCACCTGAATGGTCTCTGGGGCAGTAGTGCGCTAGCAGGGAAGATGAGTCCTTCCCTTCTTTCTTCAAGCTGAAGTTAGCTTGTTTGGAGTTTCTTGCTCTTCCATACCTGTAAGGGTAACAGCAAGCTATAGTTCAACGAGGCACCACATAAGCCCAAATCCACCTGAGGCCTTGTCTTCTAGCCTCTATTACTTTTCTTATTTAAATCAAGATGTGTTGGTAGAGAGTGGGCACACAGTACCAGTAGCTGGTAGACTGCTATTAGCCTGTATTTGCTGTGTTTCCAAACGCAGGTGGGCGTCTGAAGCAGTTGGAGAGCATTCCTCACTGGCTCAATATATCTGAACAGTGGAATGCAGCCATGAAATAGGCAATGCTGTGCAAGAACAAGGGGGCCACCCCTGGAGGGTGGTGATGTGAGAGGAAACCGTGCATACACATTCATTGGTGCACTCACTCTGCTCTTCTCAGGTCGACGGCACCACAACTGCACCCTGTGGGGCTCCAGAATAGACTGCAGACAAGGAAGCCTCCAATAGCACCTAAACTCAACTACTGCCATGTGAGCTGAGTTATAAACACTGCTAGGAGGCCCTTGGAGCCAGAGCCAGTGATCTTTCCACCAATCCAAGAGCAGTCAGGAGCCCAGGTTCCACAGGAATCATGGCAAGAGCAGGATGAATAATGTATTTTTTTCATTCACTGGTGTAATCGAGTCCAGTCATGGCTAGTTGCCTTCTTACAGCCAGGTGTGCCGCACAGCTCTCTGGCAGGACTAGCACCCCTTGCCAACTGTTACCCCCGTGCTGTAGAGGTTTCTGTGCCTGGTAACTAGGCCCTCCAGCCAGGTCACATCTGTAGTTCACCCCTTCTGGGGTCCCAATTGTCTCAAACTAACAGCCGGAAAATATCTTTAGCAGAAAGAAAAATCCTTCCAATCCTCTCTGGGGCTCTTCCTCAGCCAGTGTTCAGCTCAGTCCGCTGCCCCATTGCTGGGCTCAACCACCCTTACAATGGACTTGTCTTTGGGGCAGGAGGGAGAACCTAAAAGGAAACATGCACAACACCTTCAAAAGATAGGCCTGGGAGCTTAAATTCATTACTTTGCTATACATTAAAAATCATGGACTTGATAAAGAAACAATGAATATAGACATCACCAGTCAAACCAATATAGCTTTTGAAAAGTCATTCAACATGATAGGCAGAAGATTCTCCCAACCTAGATCCTGTGGTCTCCACAGGTATTTCTGCCTAAAGAGAAGGTCAAGCAAGTGAGTGATGAGGGGAAGCTTTCTCTGTACAGGCCTCTGGAACAATTAGTGTCAGATCTCTCTGGGAAGATGCATACACTGCTGTGCAGGGAGCCAGGCACACGTAAATCAAGGGATCGTACAGACTCATTACATGGAAAGGGTGACCTAGGGCTTGATCCTACAAGGGTCCAAGTACCTTTTGTGACATCGGTGGGAGTCGAACAGGGCGCTGCATCTGCAACTATTACTAGACTTGAGAGACCAGCAAGTGTTTAGCACTGAACAAAGAGTGACCATAACTGAAGCCTTTGAAATGGTGGCTGAAAAACATTGAGGGGCATATGTGGATGCCTTCATGTAAAAACTGAAGACTTGGAAACAGTAGCTTCAATGTTGGTAATATCAGCCCCTGAGTATGGAAGGGACAATATGACCAAGTGTGTCCAAATCCTGACCAGTGAGATCCACCACATCACTCTATCTTGGCCCCAATCAGAACCAGAGCCTTCTAGGTTCCTGAAATCTGTTTTTGACTCTTCTCTAGTAATAAGAGCATCTCCATGAGTATGATGATGGAATCAGCCACCTGAAGCTAGTTCACCCTGAGCCACACTGGGTGTTAATTTCAATTTCTTTTCCCCCCTTTAGAAGGAATAGCTTGTGCTCCTACACTTACTGTTCCAACCATAAACTGGTGGAGGATTATTCCAAGACCCCACCAGTCCACAGCCCTGGAGTTTGGCTCCCTTCAGAGGACCTCTGGAGCAATGGTTCTGGGGTGCTACAGATGCTGTTTGTAGTGTCCTGAAACCAATGCCTGAAAGAATAAAAATCTCCATGAAACCAACCAATGCCCTTTAGCCCATCTCTCTCCACCCCAAGTGCATAATGTTTGGGCTTGGCTAAGTATTACAGATCCTGCTACCAAATTTGAGGGTGTCAGAGTTACTGCCCCATGGAGCAGAACAAGAGTCCTATGATCTGTGGCAAAGCAATATAAACATTCTTCCCCATTATAAAGGTAGGGCTGGTGAGGTGTAAGAAAAAAAGAGGCCTCTTCAGCGCCAATGCCCCATGATGGGTAAATATCACACTGTATCTAACTCAGAGCAGGGCCAGTAAACCCTTTCACTGTATGAACATCAGTATTATAGATCTGGTCACAGCAATATCTAATACAAAGCAGGAGTGAGTTTGAGATTAACTGAGATTATAACAAAACATAGATTCTTAAGGGACTATAATTCATTGTATACAAACTACTGGGTGCTTTGCAGAATTAGAACAGCAGGAAAAATGGGAAAGGGTATTTCACTGACACTGGTGTATTTCAGCCACTTCTCTGATTTATTTCTGTCTCTTAAAGATCCTCCAAGAGAGCAATAATCATGCCTTTGGAATGCACCAAACAGTGAGTATTTTCAGCAATATTCCCTGGGGCGAGGCGGACACCCCCAGGAACCCCTAGATGGTGTTGCTTTCTAAGAGATTCCTGGTATTTATGCCCTACAGTGTGACTTTAAATGTCTTCTTTATCAATCAATTATTGTTGGTTTTGCATCTGTTCTGGCTGAAAATCCAGTTGGAATATTTCAGATCTGTGACACTGATGGAACAATGGTTAGAGATATCACAGAGTAATGAAATTAAATTATATGGAAAATGCACCTGGCAAGTGTCCACATCCTGAGATGGCAGCAGAGCGACCCAAGTGAACAATCAGATACTTTCTTTGCACAGGCCAAAATGGTCATCTTCACAAACCCAGCCCTGTCCAGCAGCAGCCTCCTAGGTAATTTGAGGGCCATGGATGAGCCAAGCCCCAGACTACAGAGATGCTGCTGGAACTGATAGAACAACTCATGGTCCTACCCTCAGTCCGGATTTTCTGTTCAAACTTCATCCTGATTGTTCCCAATTCCTCCCTCTTCCCACCACGATTCTCTATGGGGAGGACAGGCTTTTTCTGCTGTCACATCAAGAAAGGAATCTGATACTTCCAGGGTCCCTCCCCTGTCTCCACGGGGTCACTCTTCTGTGACAGTTGGGGAAGGATCTGTGGCAGGAAGGGATGTGGCCTTGCTCAATGACATGGAAAAGAGAGTGGCTGGGTAGCAGCCACATTCTCTGCTATGCCCTCTCCAGATCCTCCCTCCTATGTAGGACCTGTTGGAGAGAAACTTTGTTGTTGTTGTTGTTTGTTGTTGTTTTTTGGTGGGGGGGAGACTTTGAAAATGTCTCTCTAGATGCTGTCCTGCTCCCAATGGTGTCAATGAGGGACTCGCTCTTGGCGGATTGTCTGGGGTTCCAGTGGAAGCAGGATCAGACCCTAGATTTCATGCAGAGGGAAGTTTGTAGATCTGTCAAACTCCCAGACAAAGATTTAAGTCCAGAGAGGACTGCACCTGGCAGAAGGTAAAGAAATGCCCACCATGAGTGTACTCTAAGGCAAAGCACAGATGGCCTGTGGTCTGGAAGAACCTGAAAAGTTGGATCAAATATGGGTATCTTCTCCTGACTGACAGCCTCCAGTACCCACTTCTGTGACATCAGGCTGCAAACACAAAACAAGATCAGAGCCAATGGTATAGACAGAAGGGGAGTAAATTCCCTCCAGCATTTCTAAGGGCATCAAGAGCTACTTGAAGCTTCAGTTACTCTTGTAACCAGGCTGGGTCCTTCTGCTTCACTCATCCAACAGGACAATGTAGAACATGCAGCCTCTTTCATTAGTCACTTTTGAGAAAGCTGGATGCTCCAGCCCATAATAAAGTTTATGCTGGGCCTCATCCAATGCTTCTGTGACACTTAGAAATGGGATTTCCTTGTAGCCCCTTGTTTCTTTTTAAGGCAAATGGCTGTACTTTCATGCATCACAGCCACTGACTTGGAAAAGCAGCAAAGAATCCTGTGGCACCTTATAGACTAACAGATGTTTTGGAGCATGAGCTTTCGTGGGTGAATACCCACTTCATCAGATGCATGTCACTGACTTGCTTCCCACTCACCTTTCTGTGAGGTCCCCATCCCGTAGCTCTGACTTCTCCATGGTTTTCGGAGTCACCATTTTCCTCAGAGGCCTGTATTCCACCAGGAACACCTAAAAGAGGGGACGGGCAGCGGAATTAGTCCCACAGCTAAGTGTCACTTTTTAAGGGCCAGTCTAGTAAGTCTTTACGAAATGTACCTTTCTAAACCAGCCCTTTCCCTGGACAGCAGAGAAGCAGAAGTGCCACAGGGAGATCTGTAAGACACAGAGTTAGCAATTAAGGGCTTAGAGCATTGAAACAAACTGTAAATTGTGGAGAGTGACCATGAAAATAGTCAGACAATCCTGGAGTTCTTGATACTTTCCCTGCAGCTCAAACTTCTAGCCACACTCTGGAGATGCTAGCTGCTCCAGTGCTGCAGAGCTGGGAGATATGCTGCAAGAGAGTGCAAGTCACTCTGGTTATTTACTGCCTAGTACTGTGTTTATTAATTGCGGCTGGTTTCAGGGATGCTGGAACAGGGGAGGCTAGAGGGCCATGGTTCTCCCATTTTTTACCAGTCATACGGGCGAACGATGACAGGAGGGGGCAGAGAGGAGCGAGCGAGGGGCAAGGTCTTGTGGGGGAAAGAGGCAATGCAGGAGCGGGGCCTTGGGGGAGCGAAGGCGGGGTCTTGAGGGAATGGGCAGCACGAGGATAGGGGCTTGAGGAGAAGGGGTGGGGCCTCAGAGGCAGCACAGGGGCTGGGGGCACAGTTTGGGCACCTGTGGCTCCCGCACTTTTAGGGCACTTCCACCGCTCCTGGCTGGTTTGGCTCATGTGGAAACATCTCCACTTTCTCCATGTACGAATTTGCCAGCCAGCCTTCACTGCTCCTCGGCAACATGCTCTGTGACCCTCCTCATTGGATGGGTGGAGGAAAGACAATGGCAGCAGAGCTAAAAGCCAGCTGTACTGCTGCTGCTTGGAAGAGCCAAAGAGCAGTACGTGGCTCTAGTGCCTCTGCTCACCCTATTGCTCCCTGGAGGTCAGTGGAGTTTGATATCTCAACCTTCTGGGAGAGTAGGTGGCCATGTCCCCTGGCTAGTCTGTTCTGTTCCCAGCCCTCCCTCCAGAGAGGAGGACACAGCAAAGGGGACAGAATCTGTAGATCTTTGATGTTAGGACCCCTGAGTTTACTCACTGCATCAGTGGAAGGAAGAATCTAGGCTCTTTTGTTCACATTAACAGATCCATAGTGTAGTTCTAGTCCCTTCCCTGACAGGAAAACCCAGCACTTAGGGAGATGCTCCCCGTGCACCCCATTATTCCTAGCTCCATCTCCTGGAACTACTCCTGGTGCTTACACCCTTCAGATGTTTGAAGTGTCGTGTTTTTGCTTAGCTACACTTATTTAGCTCTCTTCTCACTTGTCCATCTCTCTCTCTCTCTCTTCCTAACGTTTTTCATGGCTCTTCTCTGGACTCTGTCCACTTTGCCAATATCTCTCTGTTATTGAGATAGCCACAGCCAGGCACAAAGTTCTAGGTGTGATCACCACACGGCCTTCTTTCAAGAGACTTTACCTCCTAGCAGCCCCAAATTGTTCCCAATCCATTGTCTTCTACCAGCTCCTGTTGAAGCTTCAGCTTATGGAGTTTCCTCAAAGTCTGGTCCCACACCACAGGAAACAGAAATGATCTGAGTGAACATTGTGATACACACTTCACGAGAGCAAGGGGACCGCTGATGACATTAAAAGATGGAAAAATCAGAATTGGTAAAAGAGTATACTTTTTCACACCGAGTATCATAGAGGCCAAGAACTTAGCATGATTCAAAAATGGATTGGTCATTTATATGGATAACGAGACTATCCAGATTTAGCATAGTTAATTATAACAAACATTTTGGAAAAGCTTTTAAACCTCATGCTTCACAATATAAGCCAATCTCTACCTATTAGAGAGCAGGATGAGACTTAATGAAAGTGAAATTGTTCTATCTGGCACTGTGGGGTTCTTACACCTTCTTCTGAAGCATTTGGCACTGGCCACTGCCAGGGACAGGAAACTGATCCTTAGGTCTTATCCAATATAGTCATTCCCATCTTCTTATGTTCTTGCAATACAGGATTTCAATACAAAATTCAACTATGCTGTTATCCACTTTTGTCCACTAGACGTCTCTGCTTCCATACTCCAAGTATAGAGCAGACCAGGGGTAGGCAACCTACAGCACACGAAGCTGGCACTTGAATTGATTTTCAGTGGCATTCACACTGCCCGGGTTCTGGCCACCCAGTCCGGGGGGCTCTGCATTTTAATTTAATTTTAAATGAAGCTTCTTAATCATTTTAAAAACCTTATGTACTTTACATACAACAATAGTTTACCTATATATTATAGACGTATAGAAAGAGACCTTCTAAAAACATTAAAATGTATTATAGGCACATGAAACCTTAAATTGGAGTGAATAAATGAAGACTTGGCACACCACTTCTGAAAGGTTGCCGACCTCTGGTTTCTCCCCCTTTACAACTGCTGTGAAATGCTAGGATGCAGGTACTGAAAGAACAAGGAATATTTGTGGCACCTTGTTCTTTTTGCTGATACAGACTAACACGGCTACCACTCTGAGGTACTGAAAGGTATTTAGATACATTAAATCAATGGGAGTTAAGGAAGATAAATCCTCAAAGGTATTTAAGTACCTGGGCCTAAATGCCTGTCTCTTCTAGTTTTTTAGCTTTTAGCAACATGAACAAACTAACACGAATAACTTTCCAGCAGTAGAATTTTCTTTTCTGTCTATGAGAAGAGCCCTGTAGTGATCCATCTCTGCTGCAGCAGTGGTATAAGTCATGATAAAGCAGAATGACACAGCAGGAAAGAGCACATGAGATGCCACATCTGAACAGTGCGTGGTATAAATGCTGCTGTTAGTAGTGGAAGAGAAGTTTCTAAATCCCCCTAGACTGTGTTGGAAACTCTCAAAAGATCAAAATGTCACCCTCCAAGATGAATCTACAGGGAATTTCTGACAACAAATGTAGACAACATGCCAGTGCAGTTCAAACTTAGTGGGCTTCTACTCATCAGGATGGTGAAAAGGAAACTATACATATTGAGGCAATCCCTATGTCAGGTTGAGACGTTACCAAATTACATAAAGACACAACTATAACTTTGTGGTAGAAAATCTCCACCGGGTATTTCTAAGCAGATCTTTTCCCAGAGACAAGAACTCCACCCTCCTTCTGCTAGAGTCTACTCAAATAGAGCTAATTGGTTTGTCTAACTAGAGGATTAGTACATATACAACCAAAACTATTTCAAAATCCCTTCCTTTATAATGTGTAGAGACCATATTTATTTGTATTTCGTACTCCCTTTAATGTTATATAGAAACAAACAAAACAAGACTGAACTCTTGAGGGCAAGGACCATATTTTCACTACATTCTCTAAAAGCACAAGTATATGTACAGCTTTCTATCAATCATTTATAGATCATGTATCACCACAGTATGGGAATTGGATAAATGAGATCTGAGCTGCCATGGTTATTTCCTATTCTAAATATACTCATGGTGTGGATAACTTTTAATAGCAGCCACTATTAGTGCCACTAATAAAGAGTTCTCTCTTCTTATTCAGATGAAGTCTTCTGTCTTGAAATTGGAACTAGAGAAGCACGCTTTACAGCTCCATATAAATATGGGTCCTACCTCAATCGTGTTGCTATAATAAGCTATGTGTCTAGGCTTTAAAAATCTTAAATTTTCCCAAATACACTTAAGGAAAAATAATTTGCTTGCTCATGGCCACACTCCATGTTTAAAGTTGGAAGATGCATTTTTATCTCCAAATACAAATCAACATTCAGTACATTGTCTGCAACAGGTAAACGTATATATTTTATTTTCTTGTGCTTGGTTTAGTTAGATGGAAGAGAGGCTAGTGTCTGCTTCCAAAACCAAAAATCAGTATGCCTCAGAAATCCTGTGGGTAATATCTTTTTACTACTGTTGAACCTTTCCCCATACAGAGGTCCATAACAGGTTGTCACTTCATTCCAGTTAAGGGGAAAATGGACCACATTCCCCTTCAGATGCTGCTCCTTATCAGGCAGAGGGATGAGTTGTGAGTAACTCAAGTCTCTCATTCTCAATAGCTGAATCTTGCCCACAACGAGGCTGTTTTTAACGTTATCTCTTAAATCAGATCATGAACTCATTATGTATGCTATAATCATGTACATACACGTAATGTGATGACTCTTAAAGAAATCAGCTTGGTGCCTCTTCCTGAGTGATTACATTGTTATAAGGGGGGTGAAACTTTTATGGGTTGAATTAAAACCTCACTGAAATTGATAGGTATGAACTTACTTTTCAATTAACAAAACTGCAAGGTTAAGACCCCTGCAGACAAAAAAAACTGGGAGAGAGACATGCAGCTGGAAGGAGCAGCTTAAAGCACAGGGTCTGACCCATGAAGAAACCTGGGAAGAGGCTTTTGGAGTGTGGGTGCTGGCTGAAAAAAGCGGGCTTGGTACTGTGAGGAAAAATGGCTGTTTCCTGCTATTTGATTCTCTTTGCATTCAGAGACACAGGATTTTCTGCATTCTTTGTAGATATGCAAAACTGCATCAGAGAAATACATGACTATCACCAATTTCTGCTCCCAACTGGAACATCCCCAAAGCTCCAAACTTGACTACCTACTTGGGTAAAAAGGGGCAATGATATGTTGCACATGGTGGGCTTGCGGGTGGAAGTACTGTCTGCTTGTGTAACACAGTTACACTGGAGAACAGGGTTTGCCAGACAAACATGCATAATCTAAATGGAGGTAAGTGGATCAAAGTCTTGGGATATTGTTTTACACTAAAACATTTTTAAAAAGACATTAATCATGTAAATGTGGTGGCGCTTCTTGTTCAAATTTTTAATAAGATTTTATTTATGGTATCTACTTTGATTTATATTCAAGCACACATCCATTGCTCAGGATGCTTTTACATAAGTTAAACCACACAATATCAAAATATCTCGCATCCTTCAGTCCACCGACCTCCCCAAATGCCAAGAAGAAATACGTTTTACAGCTCCTCTGGAAGGTTAACAAATTGAGGATCTTGCAGACCTAGGTGCAAGTTTCAGAATCAAGGAAACCTCACAGTCCAAAGCTTTATTAGCACTCCCTCCTGTTAAAAGAGACACCAACATGAAATCTAGCCAGCTAAAAAAATGCTAAATAATTGAATATTATGCCTGCTCCTGTGTCCCTTCAGGAAGGCTGACTATACAGGGGATTTATATGCAAAGTTCTGTCACGTGGTTGTGAGGTGGAGTCTAATTTTTTTATTACAATTAGAATTCTCTAATCTTTTAATTACAGCAATCATAGATGTTGTTTGTAATAATAACAGGTTAAAAAGATTCGGACACAAGTGTGACTTCTAAAGCCCCCCTTTAAGCCTAGAAGAGCTTTAACTCTATTGCTTTCCATTAACGGCTGTGCTGGTGCATGGGGAAAGAGGCAGCATCTCTGGCAGCCAGGTCCTTCTAAGCCATTGATTTAGGTTTGAGACAAAGTTGTAATGTGTTTTGAAATTATTTGTGAGTGTTGTCCGTTTTAACAGGTGTTTTTTTTTTTTAGCACAGTGCTATTTCTGTGTACATTAGGTTGAGTAGTGGACAGTTCTACTCACAAACCCTTGGTCCTTAGTCTGAAAAAACTACCTGTGACGACATTGGTTTTAACTGAATCAGGACTGCAGGTTTGGCCATTTGTTTACTTAGATTTCTTTCTTTGATTTCTCTGCTTTCTGTCATGGTTACTGTTTTGCCCATCTCCCTACCTTGTTTACCTTCATGTTTTATATACATTCCACCTGATTTGAAAACTCTTCTTGTACGTTTTACCTTTCTGTCTCTAGGGGCATTAAGAATTTACTACCTGACATGCTTTTAAACAAACTTAACTAATGAATGAGTGTTGTGTATTTAGCTCTTCTTGGGCACTGTTTGCAATACATGTATTTAACAGGATCCTTGTAATACTGATAGATCTAAAATTAAATTTGATTCCCAGGATGTGAATCAAACATCCAGATTCAAGAAACTAGAATTTTGGAGAAAGTTAGAATTTGGATCCAAACTTTGTGGCTTGGAACTTTATTTAATTTTTAAAAGCCTCTAAAAAATCTTTCTTTCAACCTGCATATAATGTCTTCTCAAATGTTTGAGATCTCTGGCTTAGTTGTTTATATCACTTGCATGAGTTGTGGGAGTAAAATCCTGTTGAAACACATTCATTACAGCTAACACAAATGAATATATGAAGTACCTGCTGTTTGATTAGGACTGTGTACGTGACTTTACATGCTGAACTTTGACTAGGCATAATGCATGTAAAGCCATCAAAACTGTTAATTAGTGAACAGTGTTTTTAAATGCTTGGCTTGTGTTTCTCACAGCAACCATATGGAACAGTGCCATTTTTTTCTTGGGGTGTGTCCATAATATGGGGAATGCTATAGCCCCTACTGAAATTTCTATCCATAAGTACAGTCAGAATTGTGGCTTTGTTCCTTGCCATATACCCTAAAAACAAGCATTGATCAATGTGCCTTTTACCATTTGGTCTTTCTGGTGCAGTAAGAGCTCTTGTATGAAACTGTTATGAATGTTTTTATGCCTTTTTATATCTTCTCTGGTTCTTGTGGTGTGTTTGGTTTAAAAAAAAAAAAAGTTTTAGCAACTTGCTACCAAATGAAACAAATATTTCTGGAAGAAGTAAAACTTTCTCAGGAATAACACTGGCAATGACAAAGAATAAGTAGAATTTCCTAGGTGAAGACAAGAGGAATGGTACAGAGGTGTGACAGATGTACTAGGCCCAAAGGCCCCCTACTGGAAGAACAGCCTCATAAGAACAGCCATAATCGGTCAGACCAAAGATCCATCAAGTCTAGTATCCTATCTTCCGACAGTAGCCAATGCCAGGTACCTCAGCGGGAATGAACAGAACAGGTAATTATCAAGTGATCCATCCCCTGTCACTCATTCCCAGCTTCTGGCAAACAGAGGCTAGGGACACCATCCCTGCCCGTCCTGGCTAATAGCCATTGATGGACCTATCCTCCATTAATTTATCTGGTTCTTTTTTAAACCTAGTTATAGTCTTGGCTTTCACAACATCCTCTAGCAATGAGTTCCACAGGTTGACTGTGCACTATGTGGAAAAAATATTTCCTTTTGTTAGTTTTAAACCTGCTGCCTATTCATTTCATTGGGTGATCCCTAGCTCTTCTGTTATGAGGAGTAAATAACACTTCCTTATTTACTTTCTCCACGCCAGTCATGATTTTATCAACCTCAATCATATCCCCCCTTAGTGGTCTCTTTTCCAAGATGGAAAGTCCCAATCTTATTAATCTCTCCTCATACGGCAGCCGTTCCATACCCCTAATAATTTTTGTTTTCCTTTTCTGAACGTTTTCCGTGTCCAATATATCTTTTTTGAGATGGGATGACCACATTTGCACACAATATTCAAGATATGAGTGTACCATAGATTTATATAGAGACAATATATTTTCTGTCTTATCTGTCCCTTTCTTAATGATTCCCAACATTCAATTTGCTTTTTTGACTGCTGCTGCACATTGAATGGATGTTTTCAGAGCACTATCCACAATGACTCCAAGATCTTTCTTGAGTGGTAACAGCTAATTTAGACCCCATCATTTTATATGTATAGTTGGGATGATGTTTTCCAATGTGCATTCATCAACATTGAATTTCATCTGCCATTTCGTTGCCCAGTCATCCAGTCTTGAGAGATCCTTTTGTAGCTCTTCACAGTCTGCCTGGGACTTAATTATCTTGAGTAGTTTTGTACCATTTACAAATGTTGCCAACTCACTGTTTATCCTCACAGTCCTACCATACCCCACCCCAGGTGAGTCCTCCAAGGTGCTTAGAGAGGCTGTGTGTGAAGCAGCCAATCAGAGCCCAGCAGACTCATGTAGTAAGATGAGGCCCTGAAACATATACTCTTGTGTCAGAGGCCCAGTCTGAGGCCTAAAGCCTGAACCAAAGTACTTTCTGGCATTGCTAAGCAAAAGCTGGGCTGTGAGCCAGAGGCAGGCCTCATTAACAGAAGTTGGCGAGAAGAGGGTTGTTAGAAGCAGGTGCATTCACATATAAGTACTAATAAGAGGAACTTGTGCCAAGATGGCACCTGGACAGCCCGATACAAGGACACTCCATAGACCTTAACAAGCAACAGGCAGGTGCATCTTAAAGACAGGGTCAAAACGACAGCATGATGGATAGATCTGTTTGTCTGAAACAACATGATCAAAGGGGGAGACAGCACCCTAATGAGCCAAGGAGCTGTACCTCAATATGTCACTAGGGATGAGTAGAGTAATTTGTCCTGTAACTATATAAAAGTAGGTCCCAGCGTCTGCATCTTTGTCCAGCCTAGGGAGCAGTGTAGTGTCCCACCACTGACTGGGCTGTGTACATTGCCAGTGGACACATATTTGTAGTATGTCCTGTAGAGTCTATAGGAAACTATTACTGTGCTTCATTTGACAATAAACCTGGCTCGGGTTCCTTTGTACCTTACTAGAGTCTGTGGTCTTTGGGGGTTCTCTCAGGGTTTGCTGTGTCAGCTACCTGCGCAGAGCTGGGGCAGCACACAGAGGGAACATGCACGCAGCCGACTGTGTTATCATCATCGAACAAGAGCAGAGCACCACACTGGTAGCTACTGACAACTCAGATAAAAGGAGCTGCTGGAGCTGAGAAGTTCAGTTGCTGGCTGGAGCCAGAGGAGAAAGACTGGTGCTCTTGGTTTGGCTACTGGGACTCAAGCAAGACTTCAGCCTGAGGTAAATGTAAAGCTGAACATGCTGGGGCTGTGGGGAAGTAGCCTAGGGAACAGTAGCAACAACAAGTTAGTTAAAGGGATGCAGTAGGTAACTGCTATTTATAGGGTCCCTGGGTTGGGATCCAGTGTAGTGGTTGGGCCCAGGTCTCCATCTGCCCTTCCCTGCTCTATCAGCCTGCAGGTGAAGTGGTTGAGTGCCCTTAGAAGGGAGATTACATAGGTGCAGGGAAGAAGCTGAAGATCCCAAAGGGGGTCATATGCATTGAACTTTAATACCCTGGAAGAGGGATGAACTGAACTGAAAGAGTGGGTCAGGTATAGCTCACTACAGAGTGAAGAGTCTACAGGGAGGAACCCCTGGGGGCACTACTCCTTTCCAGAGCAGGGACTATTTGAGAATCAGCCCAGGGAGGGCTGCAGAAGATCAGCAAAGGTACTGTGATAGGCCCTGTTGGACTATATACCCTAGTCTATTTTACTTCACAGATGGACTGTGTGAGACTCAGCTGGAGGCCGAGTCACTGGAAAACCCATCTGAAAAAGAGAAACTGTTGATGGAGAGCACTGCAAAAGCAGAGAGAGAGAGAGCAGGCATGTGTACACCCACTAGGAGGCGCTCTTGCAAAGTGAGAGGCCTTGCCCAATAGGGTTAACGTAACAATGCTTTTAGAAGTGAGAGAAACCTTGATGCATTGGAATCACCAGATACAAGCTTGAAGTAGGTTTAAATACTGTGGGCCTGATCATCACCTCCTACAGAAAAATCCTCACTCTGAGGATAAGTTTGCAGGAAACTTCAATATTCCCTTGATGGAATTTTCTTCCTATTCTTCTCTGGAAGCAAAAAAGTATCCCACCTTGCACTGGAGAAACAGGTGTACAAACTTCAATTGTACAACAGAAGGAAAACACAACATATCAGCAACACTAACACAAACTCATATATAATTTGAGGTTTATCACATGTAGAATCTTTTATTCTTTTGATTTGTCACACTTAAATCTTGATTATTTCATTTAAGGCATTTTTTGTTGTAATTTTTAAACTAGCTAGTTTCCATTGCAAGTCTCTTGCAGCAGCAACACTGTAATAATCTCAGCTTGTCCCTGATTGGGGAGAATGATCAGTAGAAGAATGTGTATGTGTGTGTGTGTACACGTGTACGTGTACACAGCCACAGCCCAACTGTTTGGAGAAGCAGTGAGCTGCATGGGAGGGTTGCTGACCAGGTTGTTTTTAAACTTAAAGGAGAAATTAGGATTTTTTCCTATAAACTAGAGTTGAGGAAGCTAGAAAACATACCTGTTAAGTAAATGATTGTGTATGCTTGCTTGCATCTGGACATGTATTTTTCAATATTATAATTGCACTCCATTGTGGCTGAACCAATAGCAAACTGCTCCAGAGATCTCTTCCTTTGTTCATTTAATCTCATTTTAGATTATGGGGTATGAGACTCAAGGCCACCTAGAGGCAATAGGAGTTTGTTTTTCACAGAATAGAACTATTCCACAAAGTCTCTCATTCTTTGGCTTCCATTTTACTGGTATAAGAAGTGCTATATTAGTCCAAATCCTATTTGTCATCTTCCTTGACCCAATGTAAAAACTGAGTACAGAATTTAGCCCAGTGGATGTGACCTAACTGTGTAAGGAAAACAAGAGTTGGCCTTTCATGTTAAGGCAATTAAAATATTTCAAGTATCACTACTGACCCCTAAAACCAAGTATATCAAACCCACATATCCAACTTTTTGAAAAAATGAAGAGCTAATTTTCCTCTGCACATTCCTTGGCCATTCCATTCTTAAAAGAAATCCCCTCGAATCTAGGAGATGAAAATTATGTAGCTGCCTCCTCTAACATTAGACATGTATTCATGTACAACAAAAGGTTTTACTTGTCTGGGATAGAGGCCACTTTTTTTTTTTTTTTTTTTTTGGAGGCATTGTAGGCCTTGAATGACCACTGTGCCTTAGCAACACACCAGCACAGTGACCTTTCTCCAATTATTTATGTGGCGGTTCTTTCTTCACCACACCAAACCTATGGAGATTTCACCATTTATGTTTGTGGATTCCCCCCCCCCCCCCCCAACTCTTCCTTGCAGTAAGTATATAAAGGTATTATCAAACAGGATCCTTTCCCATACTTGTCTATTTGCTCCTTGAGTGAGTGATGCTTTCCTGCTCCCTTATTCTGCTGTGTAGTTATGGTGTATGATGCATGTAATTATGCCTTGACCTTATTAGGTATAATGCAAATGATCCTTCTTTCTATTATATATGAAATCAGAGGTAAAATTCCCAGAGAACTGAAACATTCATGGACATCCTTAAAATTAAGAACCCTCAAGCATACAGTAGATAACTGGCATTTGGAACACTATGCAGAAGTGAGTCAAGTAGTATCAGCAACATTAAGGAAAAGATGGCTAGTCACATCAGAGAAATTATTATCGGGGTATATTTGTTGAACGTTGAGCAACAACTGCCAAGAAAAAGATGGACTAGACAGCTTTGTGAGTCTGTTTGTTTACACACACACACAGTGTATGCACTCAATATACATACAGTACTATATAGTCGAAAATAGGGCCTTTAATGTGTATAAAATTGTATCCAGTTGATACTTGATGAGATTGAGCTTGCAAAACATTTTTAAATGCTCTTTGTCATATCAATGCATCCCTTGTACAAGAAAGGTTAAATATTAACACTTCATATGTCTTATTCTTATTTGTGAAGTACCTGAAGGTTGGTTTTTTTCCCATTTTTGTGAATTAGGTGATCTTATCTCCATTTTACAGATTGAAAAACTGGTTGGAGAAATTAAGACCAATTTTGTCAAATCTCAGGCACCTAATTCCAGTTTTAGTTACCTGAGTAAAAATGGCTTAACTTTTGAAGTGATAAACACCTACAATTCAATCAGTGGGTGCTGTGGGTGTTCAGAAAATCAGGCTACTTGTATTTAACTATCTCAGTGTGGATTTAGGTACCCCTGGGTGACTCATGGGAGGGACACAAAGAGGGCACCAGCTAAAGGGGGGAGCAAGTGACCTCCCTACATGACTCCTCCCATGGCCTCTCCCATGATGCTTGCAGCTTATTGGCCTGGAGTGCTTTCAGGACCATGACTTGGTCACCTACTCTGAAGAAATGCTCTCTGGTATGTTTATCATATCAGGCCTTTTGCTCTTGTTGAGCATCCTGTAGGTTTTCTTGAGCAAAGGAGTTTTTGAGGGTGTTTGGCAGGTTGGTTACAAAGTCCAAAATGTTAGTTCCTGGAGAAGATGTAATCCCCTCCCATTGCTGCTTTACCAACTGTAATGGCCCCTTAACTTCATGGCCATAAACAAGTTTAAAAGGTGACGATCCCACACTGGGATGTGGTACAGCCCAGTAGGCAAAGTGTAACTGCTGCAACACTAGGTCCCAACCATTAGAGTGCTCATTCACAAATTTATGTATCATGCCCCCCCCCCCCAAGTCCCATTAAACTTTTCCACTAGACCATTTGTTTGGTGGTGGTAGGGGGTGGCAACCAAATGGTTTACCCCAGGAGCTTCCCAAAGATGTTGCATGGTTCCTGCCAGGAAGTTAGTTCTCGAATCTGTAAGGATGTTGGAAGGCCAACCTACCCTGGCAAAAATGTCTGTCAATGCCTGGCTCATGCTTTTAGCCCTGGTGTTGCTTAGAGCTACTGCTTTCGGCCATCAGCTGGCAAAATTCATGAAAGTCAGTACGTACAGCTTTCCTCTGGGTGTTTTCTTAGGGAAAAGACCCTGAATATCCACGGCTACACACATTAAAATGGAACCTTAATGATGGGGAGTGGCTAGAGAGGGGTTTTGACCTGGTCTTGGGGCTTTCTGACCCTCTGGCACACCTCACAAGAGGGGACATAGGTAAGAACATCCTTGCCCATCCCCTCCCACTGGAATGACTTCCCTAAACGGTCCATGGCCTTGTTCACCCCAGCATGGCCACTAGGGTGATCATGGGCTAAGCTCAAGAGCTTTTCCCTATACTTAGTTGGAATTACCAACTGTCTCTGTGGATTCCAGTTCTCCTTGGGTCCACCAGAAAGGGTCTCCTTGTATAAGAATCCTCCTCCTATAACAAACCTGGACCTGTTAGAAGAGCTAAGAAGCACTGGGTCACTCCGTGCTGAGTCTCTCATCCGCTTCCTGCTCTGCCTGGAACTGCTCCCTTGATGCTGGAGACATTAGTTCCTCTCTGGGTTGTGGACTTGGGCTTGGTCCCACTGGAAGCAATGCAAGTGATGGGGTTGTTTCCATTGACTGTGAACCACTCTCCGCTGTGCATTAAGTGGTATTTCGGCCTCTGGTTCAGCCTCTTGCATCAGTGTAGCTGCTGCTGCAAGTGCAGGCTCTGTGGCGCCCTTTGGTGCTGGCTCCCCTGACTCTGGTGGGGTTCCAAACACAGGCTTCCAGGAACTGGATCTGCAACTGCTGCCATAGACTCTGGTCTGGAGTCTTGTTCCACCACCTCTGGCTGAGTTCCTGGAGGAGGCTCAGGAATGGAGATTGGTGTGGACGCCTGTTTAGCCTGGCTGCAGGTGACCATCCCCACCCTTTTTGTTAGCCTCACATGGTTGGCTGTCTTCTCCCAGCAGCATAGGAATAGGATAATCGTCATAAACTGCAAAAGTCCACATTCCTGACCAGCCCTTGTACTGGACAGGCAACCTGGCTGTAGGCAAGTTAAAAGGATTGGCCTTAAAGGGTTGCACTGTCACTTGGGCCTCTGGGTGGATCAATTTGGAGTCTACCAGGGATTGGTGGATAGCTGACAGCTGTGCTCCAGTGTCTCTCCATGCAGTAATCTTCCTCCCACCCACACTAAGTTTCCCTTTGCTCTGGGGGTATTTGCGAGACATCTGGGCCAGAAGGCTCTTGGTGGGACTCCGGGGTGATGAATTGTAGTCAGCTGGTGCTCTTGGGGCAGTTGGCTTTCACATGCCCCAGCTCATTACATTTAAAGCATCGCCCAGCTGACTGTGGGCTGGAGCAAGTTGGGTGGTTGGAGAGTTGAGTGGTGGGATGAGAGGGCATCTGGGGTCTCCCTGGCTGTGTGGAGAACTCCTCCTTGCGAGATGGGGCTTTGGGCTGACCCTGATGGTGGGATTTTGTCTTGGGTTGCCCCTTCTGGAATCCGTTCCAAACTGCTACTAGCTTTCCTTCTTCTCCATCACCTCCACCCATTTGGTTCCGATCTCCCCAGCCTCGGTTACTGTTTTGGGCTTCCCATCTAGGATGTACCTTTCTATGTCCTCAGGAACACTCTCTAAGAACTGCTCCATTTGCATAAGGAAAGAGATCTTCCAGAGATTTAACACTTGCTCCTGATATCCAAGCATCCCCATTGTTTACAATGTGGTAGATATGTCTGGAAAATGCCACGTCTGGTTTCCATTTTTCGGCTCTGAACTGCTGACGGGCATGCTTGGCTGTTAGCCCCATTCTAATTCTGGCCTTTTGTTTAAAAAGGTTGTACTCGTTCATGTGTTCTTTAGGTATTTCAGCAACTACCTCTGATAAGGGTCCACTGAGTTGCGGCCTCAGCTCCACCATATACTGCTCTATAGGGGTGTTGTACCTAAGGCAGGCCCTTTCAAAATTTTTCTAAGAAAGCCTCTGTGTTGTCACCTACCTTGTATGTGGGAAATTTCTTGGAATGGGGAGCAGTACCTGGAGAAGCACTGTTAGGGTTACCTGGTTGATCCAGCTTAGCCTTTTCCAGCTCTAAGTGCTTCAGCTCTAATGCCGCCTCCAAGCACTTCGCCTGATTTCCACCTCTAACTGCTTCGCCTCTCTTTCCGCTTCCGCCCCCAAGCGCTTTGCCTGTCTCCTCCTCCTCCACTTCCAACTCTAAATGCTTTGCCTCTCTTTTGTCCTCTGCTTCCAAACACATCATCTGTAGGAAGAAATCCCTGTCTTCCAAAGTCAGAACTTGGTCTAGGTTAAGGGCATCCTTCCAGCTTGGCACCTGGATCTTGGTCGGGGGGAAGGCTGACCCTTCCCTCCTGGAAAGTCCTGGTCCCCCATCCACTCCCTTCATTTCTGTCATGGAGCTGGATATCTGGGCTTGATCTGGGTCTGTCTTTTTCATGGCATGCTGCTTTGGGAAGACTGTTTTTCAAAGGTTTTGGTGCCTGATTTCAACCTCATGTACAGGCTGCATAGCCTAACTATTTTATTGCTGTGAAACTAGAAAAGAAAAAAAATAAACTGCTTGTTGGACTCCTTGGCTTCTATGGTGTGTCTGTTCCCCCGCCGGCAGCAAAAAAAAAAAAAAAGGGAGCGGGGGAAAAAACCCTCCTTGGCTAAGATGTGAAAAAATTATCTAAGTTATTTTCAGTAACAAAGAAGGAAGGCTATTTTGCCAGTTGTGGTAGGTAGGGAGCTATGGTAACAGAGATTCATGTATCAATTTTGTCATGGTTTGAAGTTGAAGAGCTTTTCTGTGTATTCCAAATAATCTGAACATATGAACTATAAGGCAGTTAAGTTATTTTTACAGGTTTCATTGCAAAGATATGAAATAGAAATCCATCAGCTAGCTGATGCTGAAATAATTACAGCTAATACTTTCTGCTGTCTCCCAGATACATGGTAGAATAAGTAAAGCCAATTAGCCAGCGTGATGTTCTAAATTTGGTGCTGTGTAACTGTGCTCTCATTACTGGTTTACTGCATTTTGAACTAACAACAATGAATTGGGCAATCTAATTCCCTGTTCATCTTCCACTTTCCTTTCTGAGTTTGGACACCTCCATTGGTCTCTTTGTCCCGTAATTTCCCAACTGTAGAAGAGGGATTATCGTAGTCCCTGGCCTGTGGTGGGCAGGGTGGCTCCAACCATAAATCCATTAAAGAACCCTGAGTTGTGGTGATGAGGGCCATTTATGTACCTTAGCTGGAATTGTAGATAGATTGTTAGTTAGAATGAGTGAGTTGTGTAACTGATGCAAAACATTCCATGTGCCCATATGTGATCTAAATCAAAGCCCCGTTCAGAGAGTGGTATGCTACAGCACTGCTTGGATTTAAGCCCCTAACTCACTTCTACAGGCCACTTCAGTACCTCATAGCTCTACCACGGCTTGGTCTTGAACTGCCCCACGTCGTTGTTGTGGTAGCTGAGACCTGCACTTGGTAAAGGTGTGGAGCCCGTGCAGGGGCTGTGGGTGTCCAAAGAGCACGCGTGTAACCTGGAGATCTCTAGCCATAACCTCCCTGGCCACCTGCTGCTGCTAGCACCTGCTGGATTGCGGCCGAGGTGAGGGGCGTGTACGGAGGAAGGGAAGCGTGGGCCCCGCGGAGGGAGACAAGAGCCCAGGTGGGGTGGGCTACAGCCAGAGGCAGTATAGGGCTGGGCCGCGGCGTGTGCAAGGGGTTAGGGCACGCGCACATGCACACACCGCGGTGCCGCTTTAAGAGCCCGCACCCGGCCACTCAGGAGCGCGCCCCGTAGCCAATCAGGACGCTGCAGCGGCGCGAGCGGGGCTGAGGCGTGTCCAATGGCAGGCGGCGGAGGGCGGTGCGGGCGTCCGGGGCACTATTGTTGATGAGGCACAGGGAGCAGGCGGGTCGGCAGTTGGCTGCGCGAGGGGCCTTACGCTCGGGGAGCGGGGGTGCGAGGTGTTTACACTCCTTTGAGGAGCCGCCCGCGGTCTCTCCCGGAGCTGGACACGCAATGTCCCACCAGCGCGTGAGGCGCAATGGCTCCCCCACCCCTGCTACCTCCTTGGGGGGAGGGGGGCCAACCGTGGCGGCAGGCGGGGGAGCGAGCAGCCGCTTGCAGCCCATGCGGGCCACGGTGCCCTTCCAGCTTAAGCAGCAGCAGCAACATGGCAGCCCCACGAGGAGCGGCGGCGGCGCCTCGTGCGCCTCAGGCGGGGGTCTCTCACGCGCGGCGCCTGCCTCGCGCAGCACCAGCCCCACGCGCGCCGGGGGGGCGGGAGCGCGTGGGAGCCCCCCGCGCCCTCACCAACTGCCGCCCCCTCCTCCCCCGCCGCCCCCTCCGCTGCCAGGCTCTGTTCTCTCCCCCTGCGCCTCCCCCGTCCCGCCTTTGCTGGAGGGCAGTGCTACTGCCTCGGCGGGCAGGGTCCGGCATCGTCAGCGGCGGCGGTCCCCGGAACAAGGCAGGAGCTCCCCGGAGAGGAAGAGCCCCAGCTCCCCCGTCTGCAAAGGTGAGAGAGTGAGTGTGTGGGCAACGGAGACCCTGGGGCGCAGCCTTTCCTCTCTGGGCAGCTTTGCTGGCCCCCTTCGGCTGCAGGATGATGGTGTGACGGGGGCGAGGCACTGTATGACCGGGTGGCAGCAAGGCCCTGTGTCTGTGGGTGGGCACAGTGGTAGCAAGGGGAGGGGGGGTGGCTGGTGACCCGGTCAGGTGGAAAGGTGGTTGGCTTGGGCATTGGAAATGTGGGTCGTGATGGTGGCTGGGGCCTCAAAGTAGTAGGGAGAGGGTGGCATGGGGCACGGGGCACTAGAAACATGGGCTGTGGTGGCTCAAAGCCTGTGTGGTTAAGGTGGGTAGGAGATGCACTCATCTCCTGGGGGTGATGGCAGTGCTCTGCCCAGTGTGGCTGCACTGAGTGCTGAAGTGCCATTGCATCCAAGGTAGTAGTGGAAACTTTTTCTGTCAGGGTATGTTTACACTGCAATTAAAAACCTGCAGCTGGCCCATGTCAACTAACTTAGGCTTGCAGGGCTTGAGCTAAGCCACAGATTTTTAATTGCCATGTAGACATATCCTTGCAGTAATGGATGTTCTAGTGCCTCAACATATCACTTGCTGTAGAGGAAAGTATTGTTTAGTATGGGCCTGAAAGTCAGGACATTTTGTGTTCTGTGCCTGGTTCCTCCACTGACTTGCCTGTCTTTGAGCAAGTCACTTGAGAATCAGACAAAGTGATGTCTGACTGTAACTCAGGAATAATGATTTTCACTTTGGTGGCAGAGGGGGACATGGTAATTAATTTTTTGAACAGCAATTTACGTACATAAAGTTCTAAGTAAGAACAAGTATTTCTGGAGGGCAGAGGAGGTTTGGGAGGGTGGAGAAAAAATGGGGTTGTGCTCAGACTTGTCTGACTTTTTCTTCAGGACCAGTTTAACGTCCCTTATTGGCTTGCTGCAATGTTTACGTAGTGAATGGCTGATGGCACTATTACTCTTTTCACTTGCTAGTTCCATCATCTTTCAGTTACAGAATGGCAGTATTACAGTATTTTTTACGCTGTTCTTAGTATTTACCGAAAGCAGAAAGTGTAGAGGGAGAAGAAAATGAGATAAAATACTAAGACCTTCTCTAGAGCACTGATTCTCAAAGAGGGGTCCAGGGTCCCCTGGGGGTCCCTGAGCAGGATTTCAGGGAGTCCACCAAGGACTGAGCTTGAGCCCCACTGCCTCCATCCCCTGACTCACGTCAGTGTGCCACCCAGCCTTTATGGGGTAGGGGGAGACGCAACCAAAAATTGGAGCATCACTGCAGAGGAGAGATCTCCCCCTGCCATCAGAAGGGGTTACCTCACAGCTACTGCTCTGCCATGCTACTACATCAGCAGTTTAGGGAGCAGGGCCAAAAGGAAGGTAGAAATGTGGGGAGGGGGAGACACAACACATGACTTTATGTGTCCCCATTGCCCCAGGTTTGTCTATTTAAGTTTAGGAGTCCTTGAGTAAAAAACAGGTTTTGAACCACTGTTGTGGACTACTAGTCCCAATTCAGACCCATGAGCTGCGTGATGTTGTCTAGATTGTAATATTGCACTGGGACCATACAAAGGGAACAATGAGAATGCCTTGATTTCCATCATAATGCTGTCTGTGATCAGGAGGAGGTAATTGAAGTATTAATTTTAGGATACTCACAGTTTTTTAAAATGTATGTGCAGTGCCTCTCTCACTAACTACCACCGGTGTCAGCCCTGCAGACTGATGTGTGTGCAGGGGAGTGATGACAAACTTCCAATATAATGAAGCATTTTGGCTACTATTAGTGAATTGTGTAGATAATTAAAATACATTTCCTAGTAAACTAAAACTTAAGGGATATGTAGAAGCTGAAGATGGTACTAAATGCTTGCATATGCAGTTTTGTTTTGCCTTAAATAGAGTGTATGCAGGAGCACTCCTCATACTTCAGGGATCTCAAACTCAAATCACTATGAGGGCCACATGAGAACTAGTACATTGGCCCAAGAGCCGCATCACTGACACTTTTTCATACAAAGATACAAAATCCACCTCCATGCCCCTGGCCCTGCCCCTACTCCACCCCTTCCATGAGGCCCTGCCCCTGCCCTGCCTTTTCCAACAACTTCCCCAAAGTCCCTGCCCCTATTCCAATCCCTTCCCCATATCCCCAGCCTCTTCTCCGCCTCTTCCCCTGAGCGCGCAGCATCCCTGCTTCTCCTCCCTCCTCCTGGAAAGTCCTAAGCGCTGGGAGGTAGAGGAGCAGGGACGCGGCACGCTTGGGGGGATGCAGGCAGGGGGTGAGGGGAGCTATGGCGGGCTGCAGGAAATGACTCCGCAGGCCATGTGTTTGAGACCCCTGCTTTGGTTTGTGTAGGCTGAGCTTATTGTACATACCAGAGGCTCTTTGCATCCCTGCATTTCCCCCAACAAGCTCCTTTATGTCACCCTCCCATCTTTCCCTCCCCCTCCCCCCACATCTCTGACACCTTGCAACTTCCCGTCTCCTTGTTGAGAGGAGATGGAGGGACCTCAGAAGGAGGGACACAGAGCCCTTGTTGTCAAGGGGATGGCGGGGGATGGGATTGACAGTGTAAACAGAGGTTCTGGTATTAGGAGGAGAATGGGGGACCCTGGTATGGGAGCAGAGGGAATGGAGGGATACACAGAACTCTTGGCAGGATGAGATTATGGGAGACATTAATGGGTGCCATGAATGCAGTTGTTTTGAATGATCTGTAGACAATCATATAGGTGCTTGAGGCTGTGGCTTTGCTAACAAGCCATCAGGGGCTTCATGTGTCCCTGTTTTTCCCTCTTTCCATTTTCTGACCACCACCACCCCTCTGCCCCAAATAAAATCAGTAGGGTTCTGGCCATTGATGCCTAGAACATTCTCTGGGATCTTGGAATTGGTTGGATGTGGTGTTCAAAAGTTATGATGTTATAGATGCAGAGAAGTGTTACTGAGTTGAATGTAAGGCCTTTGCTGTCTTGGTCAAAAAACTTAGCCTGAAATAGTATGAGGGAGTATTTATAATTATTTTTCCCTACAAGACTGTGAAGCATGTGACAACAAGTTATGGCTACTGAAGTTGTTACTGTCTCATGAAATTGTGTGTGCTGATCCACACTATAGAATTTGTATCTCAGTAGTTGTGATTTTCAGTTCTTTCACCTCCCCCAGACTGAAAGCCTCATTTTGATCAATGTTTCTATCTTATCTGGCCAGGGGAGATATACAAGATTGCTTCTGAACCTGTGTTTCAGGTGACAGTGTACAGTCCTTTATCAGATTGTTAGACAGGAGCACAGTCCTGTCTGTACAGTCTTCAGTTCCCTAGTCTAGAAAACTGACAAACCTACTTTACTGTCTATCTGGCTAATTATTTTGTTTACATAAAAATCAAGGTCTGACAACAAAGCAATAACTTGGTCACTAATTGTACATATTTATGCAAACATATCTTAAATATATAAAGGAACTACCTGTTCTCTATCAGGATGTGGAAACACTTTGTACCATAACATGCATTTAACCAGTAGCAAGTGTCTAAATATCTTAAACAGCAGCTTATGTGTTGACCTGAATTATGAAACAAAGCAAGCTTGTTTTTCATTATGGTTGTTACTGTTTATACTGAGTGGTCTATTGCTTTATATATTGTTGGTAGTTACAATGAGTTGACTAGACTTTTTTCCCCCTTGTGTAGGGGTAAAAATTGGAGTATCGTTAACTGGTTTTGCTAATAAAATTGAAGCTAAGGACCTGCAAACTACTTGATAGTGATGTTTAGATAATCTACTGCTCAATAGTAATTTCATCTTTCTGGCTTTTGGAACGAGTTATGATGGCTTAAACTATTGCACCTATGATTGTAACCACAAATTTTGGAGATTAAAACTTGCTTTGGGATTAGCCAAAATATGTCTGCCTCAAAATTTAGATGCTGCTTCATAACCTTTGTGCAATTTTCTACTAAAAGGTGTGATCTTTCTGGCAAGCAGCTGAAGAGAAATTTTGAATGGATAAGTTTACTAAAACCTACTTGACTCAGTGTTTGACTAGGACTGATACTCGAAGCTTAGAAATATGACTAGCTGTCTTTTTGATTTTTAGTTTAGGGATTTTGAACTGAGTTGTGACTTAAATGAGGATTGACATTTAACTCCATTTGCTGTTTGATTTTTTTCCGTAGTTACTGCTGTCTGGTTCTTCCTATGCATCTGACTTGTAGACTCAGAAGTTGAGGTTCATCAACTTTTACTCTCTTCTTGCTGTTAAGCCTTTTTCTGTGCTCCATTTTGACTGGAGGCTAAGTATTAGCATCACTCTTTGGAAAAAACCAGCCTTCGATTAAATGCTTCAGAGGTCAGAAATGTATTAGGCACCAGAGGAAGATAAATTATTTTTCCTTCTTGTGGGAATGGTCCTCTGTAATTATGTCCACTAATAGCCTAATTAGTAGCTATATAAAATATGTAATATATTTTAGCCACATGTGATTGGTTTCTTGATTCTCATGTTTGTTAAGGTGAGATTTCAATAGGTCTTGGCTCCAGAACTCTTGTTCTTAAATAGTATGAACGTAGTACCAATTCACCAATAAAGATTTTGTTGCCTTAATGGTGAATTAACTACAATGGGGTGTACTTTTTCCATATTTTTTCCCTGCTGCTTTCACTGAGGACAACAAATGTCTTTCTCCAGCTCTCTCAATCTAGATACTGATTAATTTGTTCACTTTATTCTCACTCTCTTGGCTCCTCCTCAGAGTGTCCTTTCTTGGATTTTTATGTTTGCCAGCTCTAGCTCCCTTTGGCCTGTCAGGACCATGTATCATAGTAACTTGTGTTATAGTGCGATCTAGGAACCCCCACAAAGGAACATGTTTTTGTTGTGCTAGGCGCTGTAAAAACAAGTAACAGGCAAGACTATCTCTGTTCCAGAAAGTGCGTAAACAGTAGATGAAATAGAAAGAGAAGTCAATTGAAAGCTGGGCAAAAGTTTAACAAAGGATGGCCAAGTTCAGTAGAATAAGCAGGAGATGATTTTTCACTGTCCTAACTGTTGACATAGACTGCTTTTGAGAAGGTGGAGAGGTTTCTCTCAGAGCTCTTATTAGTGCCGTCTCTTCAATTTTTTGCCCCCTCATTTTCCATTTCCCTATGCTTAGCAGCAGTCTGGTAGTGGGAGAGTTATTTTCTGGAACAGCAGAGGAAGGCGCTGGATGTTCTTAATACAGGAGCTGTTTTCATAGCGCTTCTAAGCAATTGCAGTGGTGCAGCCAAACCCAGCAGTAAGATCAATGGGCTGCACTGTCAACAAACGACATTCTCATTTGGGGCCAAATTAATGATCTGGGAACAAGTTCTTGCTATTTAGTATTCTAGTGACTCATCTCTCCCTGTTGATACAGTGCCCCTCAAATTATATCTTCTTACTGATTTGGCTGTTAGTACTAGAAGCGGGGAGAAAATGTGTGCTGTTGGGGAACCTTGGCTTCCAAACTGTCACTATGAGATTAGAGTATTCTTTTGCCAAAAATGTCCCAGGCAGGGCCCAGTTCTGAGCATGTTTCTTGTTTGCTTCCCATCCACATCTTCGGATTTCTCCAAACAGTTTAAAACCACCCAGTTTTTCCAAGTGTTCACTGATTGATCACCCCAGATTTAAATTATTTGAACAGCCTATTTGACTCAGGAAAGTCTCTCTCTATCATCCTCTTCTGGCCCCTTCCAGTCATGCATTTTTAACACTTTTGATTAGCTTTGCTCCTTCAAGCCCTATTTGCAGGATACCTTCAGGATGTAGCTCATTAATCCTGGAAATAACTCTGCTTATTCAGGGATGTGCATGCATGTGCACTCTACCAACCTAAAAGAAGCTTACTGCATGTTCCAGTATGTTCACATCACTAATGCTTCCTGTGGTTCACAAGCCAAGAGACAAACTACCGGTTTTGGGCTGGTATCTGCTTCTTGGGTGTTGTGATGGGGAATTGTCTCCTTAGACCATATTGTCTACTGTTCAGAACAGTGGTCAGCAATACCACCTAGTGGTTCAGGTCCAGGGGGTTGGCAGTAGTACACAGTGTTTCAAGTCCGGGGAGTTGGTGGAATGGGAACCTGGGCCCTCCCACTCCTCTGGGTTCCATCCCAGGGCCCTGAGGCAAGCAATTCAGGTGTGTTATCTGGGTATGGGTATCATCCAGTTTACTCCCTGGGATACTTCTACCATATCCTGGCCACTTCAGAGGCAAAGTGAAAGCTTGGCTTATGGTCTGCACAGTACCCTCTTCAAGAGATTGCCTTCCCCACTTAAGAGCAGCTACTCTGCTGTCTCTTCTATGGTGGCTACGAGTTCTGAGTTGAGGTTGGCTCCATGGCAATGTGAAATTCCTGCTGGATGTCCGTAGAGCTGTCACTGTGGGTCTGCTCCCTTGCACAAACTGCCATGACCGAGCTGTGCTGGGTCCTCTTAAGCTACACATCTGTTGAGAGCACACCCAGCATGTGTGGCTGGGTGGAGCCTCCTGTGACCAGAACTGCCCTTTGTTCCCCAGTATGGGATTTGTACACCCGTCACAGGTGTTTATGAACCTAGAGGTTATTTTTGATAGCCAGCTGGAGAAAGGAAAGCATCCAGGTACACTACTATCTAGATGACCTTTTAATGAAGGCTTGCTTTTTACAAGGTTGTAGCAGTCCTTATGTGCAGTGCAATGCTGGTACTATATTTTCATGGTTTCATCGTGAATTGCCAGAAGAGTTCCCTGATTTCATGTCACAAACTTCTCTTTAGGAGAACTCTTGACCCAACCTCACTCTTGTTTCACTTCTTGAAGAACAAGTTGTGGAAATAAGCTTCTTCAGACAGCTGAGGAGCCAGTTGTAAGTAAATAGGGATTATGGTAGCACAAGTAGACTTATGGTCCCTTTGCACCATACACCATCTTCACAACTTCATCCAATGGGAAGATTAAAAGTTACTCCTGCAAGTGACACACCCAGGTTTGAGAGACCAATTTGGTCACTTTCCCTCTGTCTGCTCAGTAATATTCCTATAATTTAAATTATTACACTGGTTTTGAAGATTAATACATACACTTCTCTGGAAGTTGTTTTCTGCTACTTATCAGTAGTTAGATGGAGGGAGCAGTAGGTACCCACCCAAAGGTGATAAAATTACAAATAAGGGAGCTTACTCTCCCTTGATTTTTTTGAGGCCTTATAACTTCCTTTTTTCTAGTTCAGTAAAAGCTTTGTTATCCAGCATGCTGTGGGAATGAGAGTGCTGGTTAATTAAAAATTCCAGTTAGCTGAGATATACTTACCAATGGATTACCAATATTCAAAGAATTAACATACAATAAAATGAATAAAGTATAAAATAGTATACAGGTACTCACCAATCCAGGTTGGTTTCTTAAAGCACTTATGTGTATATGGGTAAAATTTTCTATACAGTAGGTTATTTTATGACACTATATATTGCTGTGGGCAGCGTATGGTGTACACCCAGATCAGTATAGTTTTAGCGTTACATTTTTTTTTAGTGATCATAATTTAATCTTTCTTTGATGATTCAGAAGGCACTTCAGGATCTTGCAGTGCCTCTGGTCATCATTATGAACATCAGTCATCACTGTAGATGTAGAAAGCGTAGGAGATTTGGCTGAATCTGTAATGACCCTATGACATACTCTGAAAGCTGCTTTTTTTTTTTTTTTTTTTTTAATAAATCCCTGATAACAGCTTTCTTGCTTGTCTTCTGCCTCTTTTGCATAGAAGTAGAGTGCAGAGTGTGCTGTTTCATAACCTCTTGGGCTGTATAGTAGTCCTGGTTACTAGATTGAAGATTTGTATTAGGAGATATCAGAAATGCCAGTCAATTTCCAGTTGATTAAGTGCCAGATATCACACCTTTTACTATAGTTAAACTGCTTCAGTTACATTTGAGTAGAATGAAGAGGTTTATTGTGTCAGTTATAATTGATTGGGAACTTATATCTTTTGTTCCAGTATAATTGTTTTTGTCTACTTGTACTGGCCATGTGGCTTAAATGTTGGCTTGCTAAACCTACTACTGAAGACTTGATGCCAGTGTGTACTTAGTCTCTTGTGTGTGTATATAAATAAGTTTTTATTAAGCTGTAATGTCCTAAAACATGAAAAAAATTTTTAAAAGTGTCTTTTTAATAAGGTTCAGGAAATAAGCACTTAATCTTAGCTTAAAAGTCTGAAACTAAAGTTTCAGTAGCACTTTTTGTTGTAACATGCAAGTGTAGGGTGACCATATTTCCCTATGCTGAATGGTAAAATTAAATGAGTTCAACAGCAATCAATCAGAACTATGCAGTACAAACGTTCAAATTAGCATCAAGTTGACTAGGACCCTGTTAAAAAGAAATACTAAGTAGTTGCATTAATTTAATTTACCTTCTTATCTTTAGAGCTCACACGGAGAGAGGTGACACATAGACACTCCTGTACACGTCTCTCTCAAAAGAGGGGGATGACAGACCGACCCGACCCTCACTGACTGGCACTCTCTGGCCTCCATGCCTAGCTGGGCCCCCAAGGATGGACCTGCCTCTCCTGATACCTGGTACCCTGTGTTTCTGGGGGTATGGCTACACTTGAAATTTCAAAGCGCTGCCGCGGCAGCGCTTTGAAGTGTGAGTGTGGTCGGAGCGCCAGCGCTGGGAGGGACCTCTCCCAGTGCTGCATGTAAACCACATCCTCTACGAGTGTAGCGTGCAGCGTTGGGAGCCGTGCTCCCAGCGCTGCCGCACTGATTACACTGAGGCTTTACAGCGCTGTATCTTGCAGCGCTCGGGGGTGTTTTTTCACACCCCTGAGCGTGAAAGTTGCAGCGCTGTAAAGTGCCAGTGTAGCCATACCCTGAGGCAATACATTGGGGTGGAGTGCCATGCGGGGTCACATGCCTCTCCTCCCCAGATTTCTGTCAGAGTTCACACCAGAATGTCGTCAGCAGCAGCCTTTTGGCACTGTGTGGGAGGGAAGGGACAGGAGCTGCTTCCAGTAGCAAGGGGGAGGGGAAGGAATGATCTGCCCAGTGTCTTTGCAGCACCCATCTGCCCCCTCCCCTCCCCTGTGGCTGGAAGCAGCTCGTCCCTTCCTGCCCGCACAGTGTTAAAAGGCAGCTAAGACTTCCAGTCTGCTGCTGGTCATCAACATAACCCAGCTGCCTCCTGTCCCCTGGTTAAAGCATGGGCAGGAAGGGGTTAAGTTCTAAGGCTGTATTGTGCAATGGGGCCCAGGGAACCTGACTGTAGGGGCTTCAGTGAACCCAGACAGAGAAGTGGCTCAGCACAGAAAGATGCCTAGAGGACAGGATGGAGCAGCCCCACACTTCCTGGGGCAGGACTTGGGGTTGGGGGGCAAAAGAGCTAAGCCCCTGCCTGGGGTGCTGCTCTTCAGCCTTCAGGGTTGGGGTGCAAACAGGCTGGAAATCGCTTCCCATCCCTTCCCTGCCACCCTAGAGCTTAGCTGAGGGGCAGAGAGGCTTCCCCAGTGCTGTGCGGGGCTTTGGCACATGCAGGGCTTGGCTCCTCCTAGCCAGTGCCCTGGGCTGAAGTGTCTTGGGCCTTCTCAGGGTGCCAGCCCAGCCACAGATGGGGGGCAAAGGAAGGAGACTGTTGGCCAGGCTGTTAGTGAGCTGTGTGCTCCAACCAGGGGCTGGTTCTCTGCACAGCACTGGGAGCAGAATGCGCCCCGGTGGGGGTGGGGAATATGGAGGCTCAGTGGGGTTGGGTGGGGGAAGGGGGAAAAGTATGGAGAGGACAGTGAGAGGGGAAGCTTATGGTGGGCAACAGAGGTGACATTTAATCGGCTGCTGCCTGCCCACAAACACTAGCCACTGCAGCTGACAGCGTGCAGCCAGTGCCATCCGGAAATGGGATGAGAGGTGGGGCCCGAGAGCTGATACGCAGCAAGGGCTGCGCTGATGGACCAACAGAGGGAGCGGCCGGCCCTGCGTGCTGTGTCTTTGAGTCCCCCAACCCAAGCCTTGCACACCCACCCCCATTTTCTGCCATTGGACCCCCCCGCCCACTCACCACTGGTGGGCAGGTGTCTGGTGAGCAGGATCCGCCCAGCAGCAGGAACTGCCAGTACTGATGGGGAGGAGACAGAAAATGAGAGACAATTTGCCCATTTTTAAGAAAAAGTCGGGACACTTGCAGGGCTTAAAAATGAGACGGCTGGTCACCGTATGCAATTAACTTAGATTCCAAAAACGAATTAAGATATTTATAATGGAACATTAAGTTATGCCTGTTTAAAAAGTGAGTTTTGCAATTCTTGCAGTTGTGTCAGCAGCTAGAAACGGTGATACCTGTCTTTGTGATGCATTGGCTGGCAGATGTCCTAGTTTAGGGGACCCCATTATTGAGGGGGCGGGAGGGGAGGAAATGGAAGAAAATACTTCAGTGTAAAGTAAATGTACTGAATTTCATTTTTATGAAAGAGGAATGTTGCCCTTATAAATTCTGACTGAATTGTATACACACATAATTTGCCAGTAGTCTTTATAATAAAAAATGACCAGTTTAGAATAGAAAGAGAAACTGAATGTGCTTGAAAAATATTAATGAAAATCACAAATTAGTACTTTCAAGATAAAAGTTGTCAGGATCCTGACTACATGGCAATGTATTTCTGCTTAGAGAAGTTACATTCTTGAAAAAAAATCAGGATCTTTAAAATGGGTGGTCTGAGTTTTCCTGAGGATTTTTGAAGGCAGAAGCAGTAACTTTTTTTGTGTCAAAATACAAGCATTTTATTAGTAATTAATAATCCTCCCCTTCAAATACAATAGAACCTCAGAGTTACAAGTACCTCAGGAATGGAAATTGTTTGTAACGCTGAACAAAACATGACGGTTCTTTAAAAAATTTGCAACTGAACGTTGACTTAATGCAGCTTTGAAACTTTACTATGCAGAAGAAAAATGCTGGTTTAATCATCTTAATTTAAAGGAAACAAGCATAGAAACAGTTTCCTGACCTTAGCTTCCTTACCTTAGAAACAGTTACCTTACCTTTTAAATCCCTCCCCTTTTTTTTAGTAGTTTATCAAGGTACTGTGCTGTATTTGCTTCCCTTCCCCTCCCCTGACTGCCATCTGATTGCACACTTCCGCTTCAAACATGGTGTGTGAGGACTGGTCATTTTGTAACTTTGGTGTTTTTAACTCTGAGGTTCTACTATAGTTAAACTATTGCATATTTCAATAATGTTCCTCAGTGATTTCTGTAAATTTGGTCCCATGTGTGAGTATGTTTGAGGCTCTGTACACAGTGGCACTGTAGGACTGAACTCTGTGGCAGCAACCCCAGATTTCACAGCAGTGCTAATTTATTCTGTTGCCATGAAATATCCTTATTCCCATCCCAGTTTTCCCACACAGATACCCACAGCTATGGTTTTTGGGTGAAAATACGCATTGATAGATGTAAAACTTGTTTTCTACTGCCATTTATTTTTGTGAATTTTTAAGGCTGGAAGGGACCTTTGTGATCATCTGGTCTGACTTCCTGTATAATGCAGACCATAGAATTTCCCCAAATTCCTGTTTGAACTAGAGCATATATTTTTAGAAAAACATCTCATCTTGATTTAAAAGTTAACTAGTGATAGAGAATCTGATTCACCCTTTGGGAAGTATTTCTTATGGTTAATTATTGTCCTGTAAAAAAAAAATTGCACCATATTTTGAATCTGAATTTGTGTAGCTTCAACTTCCAGCCATTGGAATTTGTTGTACCTTTGTCTGCTAAAGAGCCCTCTACTGTTTAACTTTTGTTCCATATAGGTGTTTATTGACTAAATTCATCACTTTATCTTCTCTTTGTTAAGCTAAATAGATTGAGGCCCATGGTAAGGCATGTTTTCCAATCCTTCTATCATTCTTGTGGCTCTTTTCTGAACCCTCTCCAATTTATCAACATCCTCCTTGAATTGTAGTCTTCAGATCTGGACACAGTAGTCCAGTAGACATTGCCGAATACAGAGGTAATATAATATATCTCTAGACTGACTCAATATTCCCATCTATATGTTTGGGAATCATGTTAGTTCTTTTTTTGCCACAGCATCGCACAGAGAGCTTGTGTTCAGCTGACTTTCTACGTAAGTCCTTTTCAGAGTAACTGCTATCCAGGATAGAGTACCCCATCATGTAAGTAAGGCCTACATTCTTTGTTCTTAGATGTATAATTTTATGTATATTGTTTGCTTGTACCCAGCCTAGCAAGTGATCCAGATTGTTCTGTATCAGTGATCTGCCCTCTTTATTTACCATTCACCCAGTCTTGGTATTATCTGCAAATTTTATCAGTAATGATTTTGTTTTCCTCCAGGTTATTGATGATGTTAAATAGCTTAGGGCCAAGAAACAGTCCTTGCAGGATGCCAATAGAAACACACCTTCTCAGTGATTCTCTGTTTACAATTAAATTTTGAGACCTATCGGTTGTTAGCCAGTTTTTAATCCATTTAATGTGTGCCATGTTGATGTTTGTATCAGTCTAGTTTTCTTGATCAAAATATCATGCAATATATAGTCAAATACGTTACAAAAACCTGTATTACATCAATGGTATTGTCTTTATAAACCAATCTTGTAATCACATCAAAAAATCAAATTTGTTTGACAGGCTCTATTTTCAATAAAACCGCATTGTTTGGCATTCACTGTTCTTGTCCTCCTTTAATTCTTTGTTAATAAAGTCCCATATCAGTCATTCCATTTGTTTGCCTCTGATCAATGTCAGGCTGACAGGCCTATAATTACTTGGGTCATCCTGTTTATTCCTTTAAATACTGGCACAACATTAACTTATTCTAGTCCTCTGGAACTTCCCCAGTGTTCCAAGACCTATTGAAAATCAGTAGTAATAGTACAGATTGCTCCTCAGTCGGCTCTTTTAAAACTCTCAGACGCAAGTTATTGAGACGCACTGATTTATTTTTTTTAAATGTCTAACTTTCATAGCTGCTCTTTTAACATCCTCCTGATTTATTACTGGGTGGAAAGTATTTCATTACGATAAGAATATATCTGGCATTTTTCCCAAATACAGAAGAGAAATATTTGTTAAGCACTTTTGCCTTTTCTGCATTGTTATTGGTTAATTTACAAGATGGAAATGGTAGATTTGTCAGTACCATTGTTAGGATTCCTTTTGTTCACTATATACTGAAAAACAAAAACTGTGTATTGCCCTTAACACCATATAGTTTTCTTTGTGTCCTTTTGCTTCCCTTATTAATTTTCTACAATTCTTAATTTCTAATTTATATTCACTACTATCAACTTCCCCGTTGTTCCATTTTTTTAGATAGCTGTTTCCACCTTCCCTGTAAGTTAGGTGGCGGTTTTAACAAATATTGTCTTTTAGGTGTGGGGTTGTGGACTTTTGGGCATCTAGTAAAACATTCTTAAACAATTCCCAGTTATTCGTGTTTTTCTGTTGGAATTATTTCTGTCCACTGATTTGGCTCAGAGTCTTCACCTTTGTGAAATTTGTTCTTTCTAAAGCACCAATCATGTTACTCATTTGGGCTTTATTTTGTTTGCACACAAGCAATGTAAGCAAGTAAGGCAACACTAATTATTTATCTTAGTGATCGGTTCCTCTTTATCTCCCAAGACAAGGTCTAGTATAGAATTCCCCTGTGTTGGATACAACACTCTTTGAGTTAAGAAACTGCCACCCATATAATTTTTAGAAATCACGAGGATGTTATGGTTCTGAGACCTCCAGCCTATGTCACTCCACTGAAGTGCTCTGTGATAACACAGCTTTTTTTCCAAACACGTTATAGATAAGTGCTTAAGGAGCTATTCACTTTGTCTTCAAGGATGAGTGTTGTTTATGCTCTCCAGACTACTGAGCTGTGCAATAAAAGACCTGCAGCCCCAAGTCTCAGAGCCTGGGTCAGCTGACTTGGGCTGTGGGGCTGAAAATAGCAGTGTAGATGTTTTGGGCGCAGGCTAAAGCCTTGGCGCTCAGACCGTGTGAGGGAAAGGGTGGGTCTCAAGAACCTGGATTCTAACCTGAGCCCAAATGTCTACACTACAATTTTATAGTCCTGTGAGCCTGATTCAGCTGACCTGGGCCAGTATTGGCAGTGATGTGGGTCTTCTTTTTCAGTGTAAACATATCCTAAATTACTTAGCTTGGAACCACCTCCTGCCTGTGTACCCAGGGACCTTGGGAGCCTGTATCTGACTTCAGACGATTCTCTCTGATCTCCATGCATTCTAGCTTGGTAGTCTATACTTTTGTCTCCACTACTTTTTTGCTCTAAGCAGGATTCAGTGTTTTGCTCTCCAAGTGCTGCTGCTTGGAAGAGCTAGGATTTTTCATTGTAATTAAATTAACTTCCCTTTGTGGGGAAAGTTGCAGGACAAGAGGCAACTGGAAGCAAGCCGAGCATGATAGAGACTGGAAAAGAAGGTTGAGAGTAGCTGGTAATACTGGATTTCTTGCCATCTTGAAAAATGCCGAATTATGTAGCCACAGAATCAGTCCTTAGGGCACTGACAGATTGAATAGGACAAGTAACACTGTGGGTATGCATGTGCTATGTGCCCCTGGAGCCAGAGAGTTTTGAAAGCAGTGTCTGTTGGTCCGCATTTGCACACTAGCTCCCCTTGTATCTCCGACCAAGAAGATAAAAGGCAGGACAGACTGACCATTTCTCCAGTTCCCTATCACAACCACACGGTTTGTGTTGGAACCTCCAGTGTCCAAAGCTTCCGCTTTATTCCTTTTTCTGTGAACTTATATGTAGACATCTGTAAATAGCATTTAGAGTTTTATCAATAGTATTTAGAGTTAGCTGTCCACACCTTATCCCATCCCCAGGCATCTTTTGGGGGTTGTGTACCACTTTTTTTCAGCAACTGAAGTGCAATAACAATGGACATATGGATATTGAACATCATCCATTCCGGGTATACAATAGCATACTTCCCTACATCCTTCAAAACTTCCTTTCTCAGCCCTTTCGGGCGCCACTCTCACAAGAAGATTCTCAAACGAGAAGTAGAGTCCCTCTTGCAGTGGGGCCCAATAGGGCGAGTTCCTTTTCAGTGGAAAGGGAGGGGTTTTTACTCAACTTAATTTCCAATACCAGAAAAGGTGGCCAATTGGAGACCATTTTGGTTTTTGCCATCTCAGCTGTTTTGTATGCAAAGGCAAGTTTCACATGGTCCCATTGACATCTGTAATCCATCCTAGAGAAAGACATGGTTTACAGCTCTTGACGTGAAGGATGCCTACTTTCACGTGGATGTTCATCCCGCTCACAGATTCTTTCTCAAATTCAAGCTGGACTCTGATCCCTTTCAATACAAAGGGCTCCCTATTGGCATTGCTACTGCCCGTAGGGTCTTTATCAAGGTGTTTTCTGTAGTAGCAGCCTATATCAGATGCTGTGGTTTCACGGTCTTCCCCTAACTTGATGATTGGCTCCTTGTTGCCAAGTCATACCAAGAAGCTTATGCATCAATTTTGAAAATGCTGCAACTTCTCTTTGGGGGTCAGCGTAAGCACCAAAAAGTTCATCCTCACTCCTATGCAGACTAGTTTAAATTCAGTCACAGAAAGGGCTTACCTGCAAAGGGACAGGTTTCATACTATGAATGATCTTAGACCAGATCACAAGCAGTCCTTGAGTACCTATCAAGATTTCTCACTCTCCTAGGTCATATGGCTTTGTGCATTTATGTCACACCATATGCCTGGCTCCACCGTCAGTGCTTACAGGTGTGGCTTCAAACTGTGTACTCATCAAACCAGCAGTCCATGAACACCATAGTGACGTTCCTGCCAAAGTGATGTGATATCCCTGCCGGGTATGTGTGGGCGTTCTCTTCTGTGCCTCCTCACTGGACAGCATGGCCATTACAGATGCTTCATGGCAAATGAGGGCAGAAAAGACCCAGGCTGTCTTGGACGTTATACTGTGCTGCCTCTCACAAGGGAATTCTCTCTTAAGGGAAGAAGCCCAGCACTCCAAATCAGAGACATAGATAGTTAAAATATATTGGGGGGGGGGGGCAAAAACAGAGGATAGACTTTCAGTCAAGAGCATACTGAGTATTGTAAACTGTTCTTATGACAACCACAGACGCCCAAGGCAACATATGACTATATCTTTCCTCTGTGGGAAAGTGTAAAGTGGGATAGGTTTTTCCTGGCACACCTAAGACTTCTAAAGAATTGGGTTGTAATTTCTTCTTGCTGTTGTGGGTCACCATGTCCTAATGTGCAGATTATTGTTCCCAGCTTCTTCTGCAGGTTGCCAGGCCCTTGCCATCCCCTCCACCTCTTTCCCCTTGCAGATTCCTATTGAATGAGAAGAGGGATAGCAGTCCAGATGTAGAAGAATAGACAGACCATTAGAGGCCTTTTGGTCCCCAATTTTTGTCATCCCTTCCTTCCCCAAGTCACTGTTTTGAAAGACTCAAAGGTTCTTCAGTGTACACCAGTCAAAATTTATTCTGGCATCACTAACAGAGATAAATATGCCTATTTCCTTGGTGGTCAGGGACTTGTCACTTCTAACTGGGAGGTTTTGTTGTGTTTTTTAAAACCTTAGAGAGTGGCCCTTTCGCTATACAGGCTGTTCAAAGGTAGCCAAGCCTGGACAGGCATCATCTCAGCCCTCTCCTTCAGATGTGACTACTCAGAGCCAGCAACAGAAAAAGAGAAACCAAAATGAACTTGTCATCTGAATATAAGTGTCCCGTGCATGCTTTCACAAGCAATACTAATGTGGGTAGGGAGCACTGCTACGTATGGTTCCTCTCAGACTTAAACTTTTTTTAAAGTGCTCTTTTTTTGAGGAAGAGGGGGAGTCAGGACATGCACACAGTCATCCTAGCTCTCCCATGGTTGGGAGCAATGGAACTTATCCCATTCTTACAGAGGAAACAAGACATTTACTCTTTATTGTTTCTAGTCCAATAAAAGTTGACTACAGAGCAGTTGTAGAACAGCTTGTATCTCAACAGATCTATGAAAGAAAAAAAAACTCAAGACAGCTTTTCAAATGTATACTAGCTGCCATCAACATACAGGGCTTCATGATACACAAGTATATTTGAAAGATACTTATATCCATCTCCCAATTTGACAGTTTCACAGATGGCTTCCTATACTTTGCTCTTAGAGCACAATTGTACCAGTACAGGTACATGCCCTGAGGTTTAGCCACAGCACTGCAAGCGTGTATGAAAGTGTTAATAGTAGCTCTAAGATAGAAAGGGAGGGGGCATGTCTATCCCATGTTGGGCAACCTCTTTAGCCAAGTCTGATACAGTGTCAGGGTCATAGATTGCACCTTTGAGTTAAGGAGCTGCAGAGCCACAGTTTTGTGAAAAATGGGGAATGTCAGTTAACACCATCTCAGTGGATTCCCCATATTTGAGTGGAGGTGGATTCCATCCTCCCCAATCCAGTGTCTAATAGCAGATACAGTTACAGTGCTCAGCTCCTGTGAATCTTTCCAAGACGTCTTGTGGAGTGGAGAACAGAGTCTCTTAATTTCAGGATATACATTGTCAAACTCCCAAGTTTTGAAGACCCCCCAGTGGTAAGTCATGATGACACAGTGGGGTCTCCTGTCATTGCCAGTTTTTTTTTTTTTTAAAAAAAATTGAGTTAGTGCCCTCAAGTTGTTACAACACAACAGGGTTTCACTGCCGGTCATCTAGTATCTTTAGTGTATTTTGGTGCTGTGCAAACACATACCTTGTATAATCCACAAACCAATGGTTTGTGTTGATATATCCAATTAGGGATGATGTCAAATATTTCATTTGCTCTCCAACACAAATAGAGAAGCAAAGGTACTTAATATTGCCGATACACTGTTTAAATAAATCCTTTCCACAGACAATTCACTCCCATGAGATCAATTTGGTCTCCAGAATTCCTTTCTCTCTCCTACTGGGGCACTTACATTCAGTCTTGTAATGACCACTGATATACATACACCGCTACCCCAATGTAACACTGTCCTCGGGAGCCAAAAAATCGTACTGCGTTATATCGAACTTGCTTTGACCCGCTGGAGGGCACAGCCCCCCCCCCCCCCCCGAGCGCTGCTTTACTGTGTTTTATATCAGGTCGCGTTATATCTAGGTAGAGGTGTATTTAAAGTTGTTAAAGTGTAAGCTGAAGCAGAAAAGATAATCCAGGTAAGTAAGTTAGTCACAGTCACTGGGTAAGTTTTTATATGTTCAGATAGAACAGACATAACAATAGGGAAATCAGCTTAGTGTAAAACTGAACAGGTACTCAGTTCACTGCTACTTTCAGTGGTTTTTAGCTTTTGAAGTGGATGCAGTTCCTCTCAACAACCTTGAAATAGATCTGAGCTGGAATCTTGATAAAATGGTTGAGTCCTTGCTTGACAGGCTACCTAGGCTGAGCCAGAATCTCAACTGTACCCATCTTCTCCCCTCTCCCTCCCCCCCCCCAAAAAAAGTCAGAAAACTCAATGAAGCTAATTTCATTTTTGTTTATAACTTCATTATCAGGTTCCATGCCACAAAGAGTTCAGGGTAATGCATATTTGTTTTTAAAAACTTTTTTTAAAAATTGGTATTAAAACAAAAAAATCTGGTTTCTTTGGGATTTGTAAAACTAGCATTTGTAAAGTGTGCATTTTGGGCATGCTCCTACCAGAGGACAGAATTTTGGACTATTAGAAACAAAAGAACCAAATGGTCCTCACCTAAATGTTTCTTCTACACTACACAATTGGTGAAAGATATCGACATCCAAAATAAAGGACCATATATGTATTTTTTTCCTCATGATGTCCATTACATTCAAGAGAACCAGAATCAAAGATTTTCCTTTTGTACCTTTATTTTTTTATTGAAACAACTTTGGTTTGGAGTATACTAAGATCATCAATCTTAAAACTGTATTTTTATGTTGACAATAATAATTATATTTTTCTTTAAATGTTCCCTCTATTTCCCCATCCACTGTTGTGAATTTGAAGTTTCAGGTTTGCTTTAACTTCATTGTGTGATGTCCCTATGGGGGGAAACCTTCTCTCTTCTGTTTTTTTTCTCCCCTCCTCTTCCCCCCAGGAGATAGCTTGAATTAGACTCCCTGTGGGAGTCATTGTTCATTCTTTATGAAAGAATTCATGAAATACCCATCATTTGCAGTGATGGGTCTAAATTCTAGAACTTTTAAAGTACTGTCACTTAAAAATGAGTTTAGAGGATCTAAAGTTTGTTACTCTAGCTTTGTTCTGTTAAGTTACAGTTATGTTAGGCTCCTTGCCTGCCTCAGAATATGTATGTACACGTAATGAAAGAGAGTACTTGCTTTTTCCTATAGGCCTACACAGCATCCTGTGTGCTCTGTTGATGAATTTTTTTTTTTTTTTTTTTTAATTTTATTATTTAAAAGTTAGTTGCAGGAACACTTTGTTGGAAAATAGATTTAGTTGTGGGAGGTGGAAGGGTCGATAATTAAGATAATTAAAACAGATCTAATACTCTTCTGTTCGTTGGAACAGCTCTATTGTTTTTCATCAGCACAGCTGTTGTAATTGTCTTGATGGAAGTGGATCTCTTGTTATGTAGGTCACATCAAGGGAAACTAGCAGATGAGCACTTGGTGCAAGTAATATAGCATGAGAAACTGTAGAGAAAAATACTACAATGAGAACACCATGAATAGTTGACTGAAATGGAAATTTGCATTTTGAAACAAGCAGAGGGGTTAAATGGTAGACTTGCCTGATTGTAGTAAGGCAGGATTTGATAATTTGGTGAGTGTCGGTCTATTCTTAAGAGTAGGTGTCTGAGTGATTATTAAAACTATATTTCGGTGTCAACTCCATTCCATCCCATCTAACTAACAATTAAATAAAATTCAACATTATGGTATATTTGGGGGCAATAGAAGTCTAGGGAAATATTCACACTAACTGTTTTTAGAATCTGATATGCATCTCTAATAAAATTTAGACAACTGCTTAGCTTGGATTTAAATAACTAACAAAATAATTCTTTCAATTATCATTTAGTTTATTATAGTGTTTGGAGGTGGGGTGGGTATATCAGTGGTGGTTTCCAGTGCTTTCTTGTGAAGCAGTTATTTTGCTAGTAAGGTAACTGACCAAACTTGGATTGCTGATTTTTAGCTCCCTTTGGCTTTCTCCTCTTATAGAGGACCTTATTGAAGAGGAAGAAAAGCTTTGAAAAATATTTTGATCTTTATTTAGATATGAATGAGAGAGCTATTTTTCTGATTAAAAATATGACATTTCTTATATCACTTCAGAGGCAAGTGTAACCTCTCTAATAAATAGTTGTACATGAATGTGTATTCTACTCCACTGTTGACCAAAGATGATGCTTTTTTTACCTTGTGCTATAATTTTAAATGTAACTGGCCAGTTTGATAGTACTGAGAGCCAGGTTGAATGAACAACTATTACATGTTTTCTTTGAGAATCACCTAATGCAGTGGTTCTGAACCAGGAGTCTGGGGCCCACTTGTGGTGCGGGGGAACAGATTTCAGGGGGTCCACCAAGCAGGGCCAGCAATAGACTTGCTGGGGTTCAGGGCAGAAAGCTGATGCCCTACTACATTGAGCTGAAGGCAGGGGCCCTGAGCACTGCCACTTGAGGCTGAAGTATGAGAGTATGGCTATACTGGCACTTTACAGCGCTGCAACTTTTGTGCTCAGGGGTGTGAAAAAACACCCCCCTGAGCGCTGCAAGATACAGCGCTGTAAAGCCTCAGTGTAATCAGTGCGGCAATGCTGGCAGCACAGCTCCCAGCGCTGCAAACTACACCCGTAGAGGATGTGGTTTACGTGCAGCGCTAGGAGAGCTCTCTCCCGGTGCTGGTGCTCCAACCACACTCACACTGCAAAGTGCTGCCGCGGCAGCGCTCCAAAATTTCAAGTGTAGCCATACCCTGAGTAATGTAGCTTCTCTGGGGCCACTGTGGCATGGGACCTAGGCAATTTCCCTGCTTGCTGTCTTGTAACACCACCCCTGGCTTTTATATGCAGAAAACCAGTTATTGGGACACAGGTGGGCCATGGAGTTTTTATAGTATGTTGGACAGGAGGAAGCAAGGAGGGGCTCAGAAAGAAAAAAAAAAAATTGAGAACCCCTGACTTAATGTAGGCTGGAATGCAGAAAGTGATTCAGATTGGCCCTCTCAGCAGTGATGATCCTGTGTGGGATGGTTATGTGAGGAGTGTTGGGGCCAGATATGCCAGCAATTTAATTTTGATTGTATTTTTTTGGTCCACCCTGCCCCTAACATGGAGCACAGTGACAAAACCTTGCTGGACAAAATCTTGTCTAAATGATGGTTGGCATACATGTATGCTGTTGGCAGCAATTTTGTGTGTGATCCTGAGGAGTCTGACAAGGCTGCTAGTCTGACCATGTGTTAACATGCCAATTCCCTGTAGTGTATGATGTGGAGAGTACTGGAAAGAACCTTTTTGATGATTCAGCTTCTCTTCTACAGAATACAGAACCAGCAAAACGCTAGTGTGGTGCATAGTAATACTTAGTGAATTTGTTTGATACAGAAAAATCCTCTTCAAACCCTTACATCCATGTGGGATTTTTTTTTTTTTTTGGTTTTTTGTTTTAAGGCAATTTGTCTTTGGGACATATTCAGGACAGACCTTCTCTGGGTTTTATTGAATGTCATTAAGAATAAACCCCTGGTGAAGCTGGAGGTTCCTGAACTGATCTGTGCACCATAGTTAGAAGGCTAATCACATGAAGCTAATTTTCATTTTCAATTGCTAAATTATAGCATTTTTAGCTGGGTGGTGTTTTTTTATTTTTATTTATTTTAGTGCACTCACACTCCTGATATTTTCCATGCAAGCAGTTGTTGCTGTAGTAACAATGGAATGTTAGCTGATTGTCTCATGGACTGCCTCTCCTCCCAACTGCAATGTTCCTACTAAAATGTGGTCTACGCTACAGAAAACTTCCAGGACCCCATCTGTCATAGCTGATAGGATATTTCTGATTTTAAACAATTGATCATACATTTTCTTGTTTACTCAACAAAATGAAGAGCTTCAGAATAGCATAGGATATATTTTGTAGCAATTTACTTAAGTCAAACTGACAGTTGTTTTGGCACATGACTGCATGTTACTGGAAGTTATATGGATTTTTTTTTTTCAAGTATTGGAAGGCTTTTATTCAGTAATCAGCTTGTAAACAATTCATAGTATATTTCTTCCCCTATCAGTAAAAGTCTGCCATACCAATTTTCTAATTCTCATCATTTTAAAATATATATTTGACAAGTTCTAAAACTCTAAAATTCATAAGAATAAAAAGCAAAACTATTTTGTTATTCCAAAGATTCTTTTATATTGCTGTTCTCAAATAAGGACAGTGTTTACCTAACATGGGCAAGTATCTGTAGAATTTCTGTGGTTTTTTGTTTTTTGTTTTGTTTTGTTTTCCTTTCATTTATTAAATGTAACACTCTAACATGGTGCACTTAATGTATTTTTGTTTGTGGCCAAGTTCAAGTTGCCACATTTAACAAAAGTTGTTGGAATTTCTTGAGAATTAAGTGCTTATTCTTGCAACATTAATTTTTCATTAACAAGTTTATTTTGCATTTAATACTAAGTTGTGTATATGAAAGAACAGAACTTTATAAAAGTCTAATTCTCTACTGAGTAAGAATTCATTTGAAAACATTACAGGTTACTGAATGAGGTTGTGGAAGCCCTGACATTGGGGGTTTTAAGAACAGGTTAGACAAAAATTTATCATGGATAGTCTAGGTATACTTAATCTTGCTTCAGCTTGGAGGGATGGGACTAGATGACCTCTTGAGGTCCCTTCCAGCCACAGATTTCTATGAGTCTGTTGTTGTTTACTTGGGAAGTCTTATACAAAGACTGGAAAACTTGGTCCCTTGCACTAAAGAGATTATATTTTGAAAACTAGAGATCAGGCAAGAACACATTGAGAGACCAGATGATAGTTCAGTGTTAACTTTTTATATAATTTTAAGTGGCACTGGCCTGTTTTAAAAGAGATTAATGTTTGTAGGTGCCACAAGTGAATTTTGGAGAGGAATTTGAAGTAAGAGGGTGTGTGCCTGTCACTGCAGGATGGGATGTTTTATTCTTGGTAGTGCATAAAAGTACAGTGCACCAAGAAAAATCGTATTTGACTACGTAGTTCTGTGAGAATTTTTAAATTGTGGTTGTGGAACTGAAACAGCCAGCTGTGAAATTCAGAAATGATGATGGTCAGTTTTTTCCTTTAAGTGTTTTTTTTTAAAAAAAAAAAATTGAAGTACTACTGTTTATTAATAAACACTCTTCTTCTTGTCATCAGACCTCTTCCTAGAAATAGTTATAGTATATAAAGTGTGTATTAATAACAAATATAATGAAGCTAATGTTTATTTCAGTGCTATTTTTTAAGATAAATTTCAAGGTAGTCTTTTCAAAAGTCTTACAAGTATAGCTGTGCTTGTAAGGCTTCTCTCACCTTTCGCAATTAGAAGAATTTCAGATTTAAATGTCAGTGTCCAAGTTTATGCTGGTATTTGTTTGTACATTTGTTAGTGTTGATTTTAATTAGTCACTGTCCTGGCTAAATGCCAAGTAACAAAGTTTTTAGAGACCCTGTCAGCTACAACACTGTTAGATGCTTGAAATTAAGTCTCTTTTCACTAATGTTTTTCCTCACTCATTCTTAACAGACTGACTTGCTACTATGTTGCCTTTTAAGGGTATGTCTAAACAGCAGTTAGGAGGGGCAGTTGCAAGGTTTGTAGGCATATCTGAACTAGCTTTGATTTGATCTAGCTTGCTAAAAAAGGAGTGTAGCCATGGCAGCACAAGTGGTAGTGTGGGTTAGCCATCCAAGAACAATCCTGCCTGTATGTATGTATGGATTTGGGTGACTAGCATATACTACTGCCCAAACTGTTGCAGCTATGCTGTTTAATTTTAGCAATGTAGCTCAATTAAAATTAGCTCAGGTAGGCCTACATGTGCTGTGTCAATTGCAATGAATACAACACCCTAAAAATGTAGATTTTAGGGTTTGTCCTTTGCCCAGCAACTTAGGCCAATATTCGTCAATAACTTTACAGTTGCACATAAATTTGTATGAGGAATATTGCTGGTAATATGGCTGCCTTTTTCATATAATCATTTCTGTCTGTTGCTCCTCTTCTTGTCCTCTGTATTCTAACCATTCACCTTGCCCCTTTGCATTCCCTTACAGATAGGCTTAATGTGGGAATTACTGGACAAAATTTTATGGCCTTTGTTACACAGTCAATTCAGTGATGTTGGTTGACCTTTCCACTTTAACGTTGTGTTTTCTTACATGCTGCAGCCTAACTTGGAGCAAACTCTTTCTTTGTGTCTTGCAGGCATCCTCACTTTCCTTCATATCCCTCCTCAAAATTCCCTATTTTTGCCTTGCTTTCTATCAACTTCAGTTCATGTGCTACCTATTTTTTCATTTCCACAGTCACAAACTGCTACTTAAAAATACAGAATTTGTATGAATCACTCAACCCATATTCCTCCTTTCCTGTGTTACTTTCATGTTCTACATTAGTCTAATTTAAATCTTTTGGCTCTTTGGGGTTAGGATTGTCTTTTTATTTTTTTGGGTCTCTAGAATGCTGTTGGAAGCTGTCTCTACACAAATATTTTACTTAAAATTAGGACTGTCAAGAGATTTAACAAGTTAATTTCAATCAGAATTAATTGTACTGGTCAACAACAATAGAACACCATTTATTTTAAATATTTTTGAATGTTTTCTACATTTTCAAATATATTAATTTCAATTACAACATAGAATACAAAGTGTACAGTGCTCACTTTATTTTTATTACAAATATTTGCACTGTAAAAAAACAAAGTTGTATTTTTCAGTTCACCTCATACAAGTACTGTACTGCAATCCCTTTTTTCATTTACAAGTGTAAAATTATGTACCAAAAAAACCCGCGCATTCAGAAATAAAACAATGTAAAACTTTAGACCTTACAAGTCCACTCAGTTCTATTTCTAGGTCAGCCAATCACTCAGACAAACAAGGTTGGCTATAATTTGCAGGAGATAATGCTGCCTGCTTCTTGTTTACAACGTTGCCTAAAAGTGAGAACAGGCATTTGAATGGTACTGTTGTAGCTGGCATCACAAGATTTTTACATGCCAGATGTGCTAAAGATTCATATGTCCCTTCATGCTTAAACCACCATTCCATGCTGATGATGGGTTCTGCTTGATAACAATCCAAAGCAGTGCAGACTGACTCATGTTCATTTTCATCCTCCCAGTCAGATGCCACCAGCAGAAGTTTGATTTTCTTTTTTGGTGTTTGGGTTCTCTAGTTTCCGCATTAGAGTATTGCTCTTTTAAGACTTCTAAAAGGATGCTCCACACTTTGTCCCTCTCAGATTTTGGACAGCACTTCAGGTTCTTAAACCTTGGTTCTAGTGCTGTAGCTATATTTGGAAATCTCACATCGGTACCTTCTTTGCATTTTGTCAAATTTACTGTGAAAGTGTTCTTAAAATGAACATGTGCTGGGTAGTCATCCAAGACTGCTATAACATGAAATATATGCAGAATACAGGTAAAACAAAGCAGGAGACATGCAATTCTCCCCCCAGGGAGTACAGTCAAAAATTTAATCAACACATTTTTTTAACGAGCATCATCAACATGGAAGCATGTCTTCTGGAATGGTGGCTGAAGCATGAAGGGGCATATGAATGTTTAGCATATATGGCATGTAAATACCTTGCAACGCCAGCTACAAAAGTGGCATGCAAATGCCTGTTCTCACTTTCAGGTGACATTGTAAATAAGTAGGCAGAAGTATTTCCCCTCAATATAAACAAACTTGTTTGTCTTAGCAATTGACTGAACAAGAAGTAGGACTTAGTAGAATTGTAGGCTCTGAAGTTTTACATTGTCTTGTTTTTGAGTGAAGTTATGTAACCATAAAAATCTGCATTTGTAAATTACACTTTCACGATAAAGAGATTGTGCTTCAGTACTTGCATGAGTTGAATTGAAAAATACTATTTCATTTATCATTTTTACACTGCATATATTTGTAATAAAAAAATAAAATGAGCACTGTGCCCTTTGTGTTCTGTGTTGTAATTGAAATCAATATTGATAATATAGAAAAACATCCAAAAATATTTAATAAATTTCCATTGGTATTCTGTTGTTCTAAGTGCAATTAATCACGATTAATGTTTTTAAGTTAATCACGTGAGTTAACTTCGATTTAATTGACAGCTCTACTTAAATATTAACCAGTTTGAAAATATCTTGGTAAATTTCACGCAAACTGTATATGATGACAGATCATTCTGAATGTAATATAGAAGGGAAAGCGGTTGCTTTTCAAAAATTCTTTTTAAAATGTAATTCAACGCTTTGTTTCTCAAATTAGACTAGCAAAATTAATTATTATATATGTCCCTTTCGAGATTTCTCCTGTACCATACCTTGGAGTGATACCAAATTGGGGTAACTGATGAACCCTTTCAATTTATGTAATATGTCCTTAAGAGAAAAGTAGGAGAGAGAAATAAATTGTCATTGTCATCAGACTTCCTTCTTTTTGTTTATAATTTTTTTTTTAAAAAAAGGAAATAAACCTTAAGGGGGGAGGGAATGCTTGTGCAAATACTTGAAATCTGCTCTCAAATCTATGCTGCTAAATTTTGGTTTTCTACTTCACTCACAGAATAAAGACACTAAATTAGCAATAAATTGTCCTGCACTCAGGTTATTTCTTTCAAGGTTTCCAACAAGCTTTTCTGATGTAAATCTCCCTGAGTAACTTCTACAGACTATTTGGTGCATTTTGAGCGTACTTTTGAACTATAGCTCTTAATATGTATCAAGTCACAAATACAGATGTTATGGCTAAGGCTATGTTTTAGTCACGGGTATTTTTTAGTAAAAGTCATGGACAGGTCATGGGCCATAAACAAAAATTCATGGACCTGTGACTTGTCCATGACTTTTACTAAAAATACCCGCCATTACTAAAACTTGGAGGGTTGGGGGAGGGGGCGGTCCGGGGGCTCTGCAGGTGCTGTGGGGGAGTGGCTGGCTGCAACATGTGGCCTGGGAACCCCACTCGTACTGGGTGAGAGAGGGTTGGTGGGGCTGGCAGGGGCTCCCCACCTGGCTCCATATCCCCGCAGCTCCTAGGTGGTGGAGTGCATGGGCTCCTCCACTGCTCCCGCCACAAGCGGTGGCTGCTGCAGCTCCCTTCAGCTGGGGACTGCAGCCAGTGGGAGCTGTAGGGATGGGGCCCGCAGGCAGCACAGAGACCCCCTTCGCCACCTAGAAGCTACAGGGCGGCCGCACACCCCCTGCACTCTCCAAACTCCTGCCCTTTACCCTGTGCCCCCTCCCACACACCCAGACTGCTTCTGATGGCCCAGGGTCTGCTGCAGAGGTCACAGAAAGTCACAGAATCTGTGACCTCCGTGACAGACTCATAGCCTTAGTTATGACATTTTTTAGTTTTGAAGTGCCATGTTTTTGAGATATAAAACATACATGTAAGCCACTTAAAGCTTTTAAAGATTATATTTGGTACTTCCCTCAAGAGTAATAAAACTTTACAGATGGGTAATGTGAGATTAAGTAACTTGGTCAAGGCAACACAGCAGATCCATGACCAACTGGGATTAGAACCCAATCTTGTCCCCACTGAAATCAAAAAAAGTTTTGCTATTGAGTTCAATGGGAACAGGCTTTGACATTTGGAGAGGAAAGAACAAAACCACTCAAGCAAAGGCCACGTTACTTATACCACAGGTATCAAAGGCTACTGACTCATGTGAGAAAGTCAGCAGACATCTGATCTTTGTCCATTGCAAGGGAGAAATCAGCCATCAATGAGGCTAGAACAGTTTCTGTACCATATCCAACTCATAAGTCCATCTGTAAAGGATCAAGGAAATATAAGACTCCAGATTACCTTAAAGTCCTCAGTCCTTTGGTTAGAATGCTCCCATCAGTATATGTTCATAGTCCAGAGGCTGGAGCAGGAATCAAAACCACTGTTTAAACACCTTCCATTGGTTCCACCCCCTCCCCTCTTGAGGACTCTTGACCAATTTAACAGCAGAATACATATGCTAACAAACTTAAAGCCTTTGTTTAAGTTTGTTAGCATATGTATTGTGCTGTTAAACCCATATAAAGAATGAATGCCCTCCCTAGTCGCATTCTGCTCTTTTAAAGAGCAGAGTGCAGCTCCACCCCGCCTCTGGAGGGGTAGGGGAGGCTAGCCTCCCCAAGTGTTTCCGGTACCCTGTACCCACTAAAAGTCTCTTGCCGGTACTGCGTATTGGAGCATACCGATCTACTTGCACTCCTGAGTATGCCTCTCCCACCATCCACCTGATGGTTTGTTAATCTCCCACAAGCAGGAATGCACAGAGGCCATCCAAGAAGGAAAAAGGTAACTTATCAGTAACTACTGTTCTTTGGGAACTGCCTCTGTGTAGTCACACTATCCACACACCTACCCCCTACTTAGGATTTCTGTGTAAAATCAGGTTTCTTTCCTTAAAGAGAAGGAACTGAGGTGTTTGGGAGGATGCAGCCCTTTGTATAGAGTAGGGTGAGGACTTCACTTACGCATCAGAATGCTCATGTACACACACATCCTTCCCTCCTGTACTGCTTTTCAGTGCTATTTCACAACTTGACTCTGAATTCCACAAGTCTGAATGCACAGTGGTGCCGCTCTAAAAACAAGCTATTGGTAACTTGTCTTTCTGAGACTACTCCATTTATTTTCAGTATGGAGGACAAGCATTCCATGCATCATTTTAAAACCATATTCTAGGTAGATCCCATTTTGAGTCTAAATTACTTGTTCTTCCAGTATTAGGAAAACAAATTAAATATTTTGCGTACTGAAATGTCTAGTAGCTAAACTATTAACTCTTTATCTTTACGTCTGTGAAGTGTCTCATTCTGAACTCTGATCATGTGCATTTCCTTTTCTTTTTTTTCTTGGGCTAGGTTACCATACTCGTAGTCCAAAGTCATTAGCAGCCTTATGCATAACTGTCCATCAGGATGGCTGTTTTCTGCTTAGTAATATAAGCTCAGTTTTGTTGATCATTGTGGAAATAAACTATGCAGTAGATGGCATATGGATCAACAGCCTGGGCTTTAAAAATAAATCCAATATTAAATTGGGCATAAATTTTGGTAGTACTTAAAAGTCACACCAAAAAACACAACAGAAACTGCCCTAACAATGTTGGTAATTACTTTGTTCTGTGCTTTTATAGGGGAACTCTGAAAACACATTTCATGAGAGCAATGTAATCATGGGGCAAAGTTTAAAAGAACAACAGCAACTAAAAGCAAATTCTGAGCTTAATTTCCAAGTGGTGTTTCATAGCTCCTATGGTATTACATTTTGTGTTTGTGCACTCTGTACTGAATATGTAACAATTCTGTTTCCAGTATGGCTAATTGAAAATTTGCTTTATTGAATTTTACACCCACACTTTGCTTGTGAAATCTCATTATTGTTTTAATTTTTTCTAGTTGACAAATCACGACCACCTTCATCAAGCCCTTCCAGTATAATTCGCCGCACTTCCTCACTGGATACACTTGCTGCTCCCTACCTCGCTGGACAATGGCCTCGTGATAATCATGGACAGGCTGCTCCCTGTATGAGGGACAAAGCCACGCAGGTAAGACAGTTTTGTTAGGTGTGTATCTTTTTTTTTTTTTTTCTGTATACATTCACCTTCCAAGCTAATTTCTTTGGAATTTTCCTTCTCTTTCCAAATTCCTGGAGTTTGTTTTTCTATTTATTCCCAAATTCTTTGCACCCTTGCATGCCTCCCCCTTCCCCCCCCCCCCCCAAAAGGTGAGGGGGCAGAAGAGACAAGATCTCCCTCCGTTGTCACTCATTTAAAGTCAGAAAGGCACTAGTGCATCATGCATCTAAACTTGTTTTTTATTGCTCAAACTTCAAGTCCAGATTAGAGGACCACATTGGTGGTGGCAATATTTAAACTATTAAATGGGTATTGCATGACATTTTATTTGTATAGCTCCTTAACTATAGAGGCATCTAGTATAGAGTATAGTATAGATGCACAACACTTTCCATTATCAGGCATTCTTGTGACTTTTTACCTTTGAGAAGCATTAACTCCTTTATGGTTGGCAGCAGGCCTTTGATGTTCAGCAAAGAGAAACCTCTTAGGTTATGGAAGTGCCTTTTCTTTTGTTCTGTGAAATTCTAAGGAGATTTAGCTGAATTGCAAAATATTTAAAATCACCATATTTGAACACTTGCTTGCTTGTGTGGGAGTAAGTGCCTGAGGAACCCTGTGAATCTGGGAATCTGTAGAGAGCATCAGAATCCTTCACTGCTCTGAAAATGATCACTGCTGCTTGTCTGTTAAGGAAGAAGGCAACCATTTTTTATAATATTTAGAGTATGACATAGAATGAGAATTTATTTTCTCTGGCTTTTCCTTCAGAATTTGTAGTGATTTGTACACCAAACCATTTTGAAAATATGTAACAAAATATAAAAGCGTGATCCAGTCTTTTGCTACTGACTTCACACTGTGATGAATTCAAACCAACCTGTAAAAGTTGACTGTCAGCTTCTGTACCGAGCAAAGCATTCAAAAATACTTGCATTTAGATGTAGGGAGTTGCTTAATTTTGTAATTGTTAAACGTTTTGGCATATTTCTATGTTCTTTATAGCAATAAATGGAAAGCAGCATCCTCTGATCAATTACACACACGCGCGCACACAACTTTAAAAACCTCCTACTCTCACCCAATCTTAGAAGAATATATAGAATTGTCATCCGTCCCTGCTTTCTTCCACCCCTTCTCCTAACCAAATGATCAAGGCAGGAAAGTAATTTAGAACATTACAAAGTTTAAACATACTATTTTACCTTTTACAGTTTCCAAACTTAACATCCGCTTAAAATTTCTTTACATATTAGCCCCCTTGAAAATACTACTGTGGAGTGCCAACACTCTGTTGTGGGATTCAGTGGTGGGCATATTCTCACAGCATAGCATATGCTGGGATATCATAATTGAGTAGGAACTGGTGTCTAGGTGTCAAAGTCTTGACAAAATAGAAGTATATTTTGGAAGGGAAAAAACTTGGTCGTTTGAGTGGTTTCAGCTCATTTATCCCTTGCAACAGAAATGTAGAGTTTTTGTTTTAATGTAGAACATAAGAAACTATTCTCCAATTGCTCACACATAAAGCAAATTTTTATTTCATCTAGCTAGTTATACTTGCTGTAAGCATGAGGTTATCTTGATTGTACTTTCCTTGAATGCTTTCCCTTGAGTGCACTTGGTGCAATGAATCTTCAAAACCATGCTGTGTAAAAGTGTTGGTTTGTCAAGACACAAAATAGATACATTCTGTTCTCTCTATAATGCTTCATTATTAATAAAAGCTGGAGACCTTATTGGCTAGTGCATTTAGCAGAACCATGTAAGCAATATCATCTGACTGTTGGTTTTAACGTCTAAGATCCTTCATAGTTTAGGATCTGGCTACTTGAAATTCTCTGTCTGTTTCTGTCTCTGCAGAAATGCTACATCTGTAGTTAGCTGGATTTGGATCACCCTTGGTTCAAAAAAGACGAAGATGTTCTTCTTTGAGTGGCTCTGCTCCCTCCAATGGGTATTGCAAAGAAGCTTCTCAAAGCAATATTCCTGAGACCATTCCCCCTCTTACCCTTTTCCTCAATGTCACCAAATGTTCTGGGGGCAAGGATATATAAGAGTGCACAGTGCCTTCTATCATGTCAGCCACTGTGCTATATAAAAACGACCATATTGGGTCAGACCAAAGGTCTGTCTAGCCCAGTATCCTGTCTTCTGACAGTGGCCAACGCCAGGTGCCCCAGAGGGAATGAACAGAACATTCCCTGCCTCCCATTCCCTGCTTCTGGCAAACAGAGGTTAGGGACACCATCTCTGCACATCCTGGCTAATAACCATTAATGGACCTATGCTCCATGAATTTATCTAGGTGTTTTGTTTTTTTTTAACCCTGTTATAGTCTGTCCTAGACTGAAGTAGACCACTCTGTTCTGTTCGGATCTCAGGTTTTTCTCCATTCTTTGCTAATCATTAAGGATGGTTGTAGTTTAGTGCTGAGTATGGACAATAAACTTAAATTAGTAGTTCAGTTCCAGGTTATGATGGAACTGAAGAAAAAGAAGAAACGGGGATTCAAGAGATGTGCCTCATGCCTAGCTGTCTTCCCAGCATTGGATTACCATGTTAGGTGCCTGAAGTGCTCAGGGAGTACTGTTTTTTTCTTCTGGGTGTTCTGTCGGACGGATTTTCATACCCAGAGCTTGCAAGGAGAGGCAGAACAGGTTGCAAGTGCTTTTTCTTGAGTCTTGCGTCCTCTGGCTCCAGTGTCTAAGGGCTTGTCTTCACTACAGCTGCTGGTTGATATAAGCTACGCAATTCGAGTTATGTTGGTAGCATAACTCAAGTCGATGTAGCTTAGATCTACATACCACAGGGTCCACACTATGCTATGTCGACGGGAGAGGCTTTCCTGCCAACTTTGCTTCCTCCTTTCGTTGAGGTGGAGTACAGAAATTGATGGGAGAGCGTTCTCCCATTGATTGAGTGTCTTCACTAGATCCACTAAATCGATGCCACTGCATCAATTGCAGCAGTGCTGATTTAGCTGTGTAGTGAAGACAAGCCCTGAGAGGCCAGTTTTGGCTCCTGTAACTTCTTCCAGCAAGCCAAAGCACCTTAAAGCTTCTAGGAAATCAGAACCCTCATTGGGTAAAGCTTCTAATCCCGCTGCTCAAGCAGTCATGTTTTTAAAGGTACTGTTATTGATAGGGAAGGGCGGACTGCCTATTACATAACTGAGAGCCATGTTATGGTCTCAAGCTGTGTTGGTTCCAAAGAGGAAGGCATAGAAAAAGACAGCCACTATTAGCAGTGCCAGATCCTGCATGTCTGATTTTGTCAGATCATTCTGATTCCGACAGGGCCTCTACAGCTCCAAAACCAAGTCTGGTTCCATTTTCAGCTTCGAGAACCAAAGGGGTGGATTTGAATATTTCACTAGCTCCTGTGCCATCCAGGTCTTTGGTTTTGGCTTCAAACCCTGCTCTATTCCTGGGTTCCTCTTTGGATCCAAAGAGGACCTTTACTTTAGTGGCTGATGTATGCTGTTTTGCTTCTGAGTATTCCTCAGATCTGAGAGAGAAACAGAGGATCTTGTGGAAGAATTACAAAGAAAACCTATTAAAACAATAAAAGCATCTACACCAGGGGTGGCCAATCTGAGCCTGAGAAGGAGCCAGAATTTACCAATGGACATTGCCAAAGAGTCACAGTAATGATTATATACGTGTGTGTGTGTGTGTGTGTATATGTATATGCGCATGCACATAATCATACAATTTGATAATGTATGTATATTATTCATTTATAATGTATAGTTAAAAATAACAACTTGTCTTAACCTTTTACTTAGTGGGACTTCTGGCATTCTGGCATTCTTTGCTTTCAACGAAGCAAAGTTTGGTTTGTGTTCAGTTGTGCTCACATGCAGCAGTTCTCTTAAGTGGCTGTCTGTCAAAACGGATGAGTGCTTGAATTTCACATGTTGAGAAAACTCACTCACGGAGATAGGTTGAGGCAAATATTGAGATTATTTTAGGGCTGAACTTCTGATGTTGGGGTATTTATCCTTTGGTACAAATTTCCAGAAAGTAAGGGTCCCCTCTGTCTTCTGAACAGATTTCAATCTGTCATCTTCCAAAACTTCTGTTATTTCCCTCTGGGATATTGCTTCATCAGTGACTAAAGAGGGATTCAAACAGTTGGCTTCAGGACCAAAAGGGTCAATCAGAAATCTGATTTGAGGTCTTTTCCACTGCAAAACTTGGAATCTTTCCTCAAAACTGTCCTTAAAATCTTTATTCATGCTCACATATCTAGTTGTGCTCCATTTTAGAGATTCTGCTGCATCATCTTTTGATCTGGCTTGAAGTTGTGACATTGAGGAAAAGTGTGTCAGCTCTTCCTCAAGCATTTGTCTCTGAAACAACTGTAGTTTGTTCATGAACGCAAATACGCTTTGCACTAGATCAGACAGCAACTGGAATTTTCTTTGTAAGTCCAGGTTTATCCAAATGCAGCAGCATGTCTGCAAGAAATGCCAAAGCTAGAATCCACCCAGGATCTGTAAGCTCAGGGTGTATTCTGTCCTTTTTCTCCATAAACAATTTTACTGGTTCCAGGAGCTCCAAAAAATGGAAAATAACTTTACCTCTTGAAAGTCATCGAACTGCACAGTGAAATGGCAAATTGGCAGGGAAGTCGTCTTCATCCAGATCTTTGATTAGATTTTGAAATTGTCTGTGACCGAGTGCATTTGGGCAAATGAAATTCACAATGTGCAAGACAGGTTTCATGACGTGATCAAATTTGAGATTTTTAGATTCCAGTTGCGCCTGATAAACATTACAGTGAAATGTCCAAAATTCAGGAAAGCTCTCGTCAGACTTACAAAGCCCTACTAATCCATTCACAGATCCCCACATGGATGGAGCCCCATCCGTTGCAATGACAATGAGCTTCTGTAAAGGGAAAGTGATGTTTCACAGCTAACAACATCAATACCTCCTTTAGATCTCATCCACAAGTTCTGTCCTTTCAGTGGCACGATATTGAGGAGTTCTTCCCCTTTACAACACAGTGGTCAGACACAGTCCGGACAAATATCGATAATTGAGGTTTATTCTGTACATCGCACAACTTATCTAAAGCAATGCTCAAATACTCTCACTGTTGAAGTTGCAAGTACAGTTGTGATTCGATGTCACTGTTAAGATCGGAGATTCTGCGTTCTATTGTGTGGTGTGAAAGCTACAGGTCAGAAATTTTCTTCTGTAGATTCTTGTTCTCTGGTGACAGGATTGACTTCACATCAGTGAAGCATGTTTTTATAAACTCACCTTCAGAGTAGGGCTTTTTTGCATGGGCTGTGTGCCAGACCACATAATAGGACACTGCAGTCTGCAACATTAATCGGTTGGCAAATCTGGTGAAGACCTAGGCTTCTACATCTGTTTGTTTTTTCAAAGTTTTCAGTTTTAAAGTGCGGTGTTCAGAACCTTCTAGGAATTCTTGATTCATATGTGTATGGCTTGAAGCAAAATGACGCTGCAAGTTTTGAAGATTTGAACTGAGATACGCATGTCTGGCGAAGAAGACACATTGGCTTACCATTGTGTTCAACAAAAAAGTACTTATTCTCCCAATCCTTTTGGAAGCCTCGATTTTTCATCTGTGTATTTTCTTTTCTGTTTGCACTTGCCTTCCATTGTTAGATGGTCTAAGAAAAGTTTTGATTAAAAATTTCCATACTAGCTAGTCGCTATGTGCTTTATTGAAGGAGACACAGGCGCTGGCCAGGGTTTGCTATAACCCTGGCTGTACCCTAGGCCCTGCCTCCAACTCCACCCCTTTTACCAAGTCCCCAGCCCCACCCCACCTCTTTCTGCCCCATCCTGCACTATTTGGGACCCTCTCCCCCAGTGAGCCATGTCCTCACTTCTCCCCTCAGAGCCTCCTCAGTGCTGAGCACCCTCCATATTCCCCCCAGAGTTGGCTCCTGGCAGGAGCTTCATATTATCTTCTGAAGAGTTGCATGCGGCTCCAGAGCCGCTGGTTGTCCACCCTGATCTACACACATGCTGATAAGCTTACAAGAGATCACGCCCAATTCTAAGAAGGGCTGTGGCAGGTAGGTGTTCAGTTCTTCAGACTCCACAATGGGTAGTCACAAGTTCATACCAGATCTTGCTCAGAAAAAGAACACCCGTGAATCTGTGAATCACCCCTTTACGCTGTTTGGTTCTTTGATTTTGGGACTCTGGGAACAGGTAATCGCCAACAAAGGTTCCCTTCTCAGGCTGAAACTTCGAAAGGCTGAGTTCTTGCATAAACAGAGGATGTATATTTGCATATGCCTCCTCACAATAAATTTTCTAACTTTTTGTCCCATAAATTCATTCTTGTCTGGCACATAATTTCATGTAGTCTTTTGAAGCTCATGACGCTTCCCAGGATTTATATTGGTCATGTCTCCCCCTATAGAAATTACATATAATTCCACAATTCAAGAACTTTGCATCTTAATACAATGGACTCCAAACCTACTAAAACTTAAATCAGTAAGGTAAATGGCTACATCTGTCACAATAGCCTCTTTCTGTATTCAGGACAGGATTTGAATGGTATATGGTAAATAATGCCTAGGCCACTTATTGAACAGTGAAGATAAAACAAGCTATTGAATAGTTGGTCATTCAGTAGTTCCGTCCATTTTGTGCACTGAATGAGGCAGATGACCTATGGGAAAAATATGTGATCATGTAATTAAAGACAGTATCATAATGCATATACACCAGGAGGTTGAATTAAAGTTGCCCAGGCAATTTAATTCTAGTATTTCCTAACTTTTGAGTGCTTGGCTATAGTACAGTTGTTTGTGTCATATTGCAATAATTAATTGTGCAGTATTGCTTATATACCAGAATGTTTGTTTGCTTGTGGCATGTCTACACTATAAACTTAAGTCACTCTGATGTTAGGTTGACATACAGCTGCTACAGTAATTACTACAGTGATTCATGTCCACCCTGGCCGCCTCCTGTTGGTGGTGCGCATCCACTGATTTAAGAGGGGCAGTGTAGGGAGCTGAGAGAACCTGGGCTCTCAGTTTTGTGTGCAGCTCCCTAATGGAAGCCTCCCTCTCCCCCCAGACTGCATGTTGGGAGCACGGCTTCCCCTGTGGTTTCTGTGGGGAGCTATTTGCTCAGAGCCCAGGCAGAAGCCCAGCTCAGGGCAAGGAGTCCAGAGCCTGGACAGGAGCCCAGCTTGGGGCATGAAGCCCCCCACCCACCCCAGGCTGACAGCCACTGCTGTGAGCCAGGCTCTCTTGTCAATTTCCTGGCTCTAGCATGGAGCCATGAAATTGATAAGAATGAGGGGCAATAGTTGATATAAGTAACCTGCAGTGTCTATATGGACACTGCATTTCCTGAACTACACTGACATAAGCCTCTCATGGAGGTAGAGTTATGTCACTGTAGTAGGGCACTTATATCAGTGGAAGCAAGGCTATAGTGTGGAAACTGACATAATTAGGTCGATATAAGCTGCTTTTCGTCAACCTAACTCAGTAGTATAGACCAGGCCTTTAGTCACGTACTCAAGCAGTACTAGAAATGTCTGTTAACACACAGGATCAAATAAATCCCTGGTCTGAGTGCTAAAGTGATTGGAACTTGTACCCACTTAAACCTAATGGGCCAAATTCTTTCTGTGTTTTAAGTGAAATTAAATTAGAGTTAATACTTCTGTTATAGTTGGGGGTGATAAGTGTTCATATGAAATAGGGAAAAATCTACTCTGTAGATTATAGGAGTGGCTGAGGTGACATCTTCATACTGATTACTTATAAGAATATCAAAGTTGCCATAGAGGGCTTTCATTCAGTGACTTGTGCTTTCCAGCAATGTCTGAATCCAGAAAATCATAATTACATGCCCTCTCTTTGCTTACTTGCTTCTAATTTCTCTTTTCTTTTGTTTTTTGGTGAGAATAAGCATACCCTTTTAAAATTAATCCTTTAATCTTTTTGTTACAGACAGAGAGTGCCTGGGCTGAAGAATATTTAGAAAAGAAGAAAGGATCTCACAAGCGGTCAGCATCCTGGGGCAGCACAGACCAACTCAAGGAGGTCAGGAAAGCTATTGTTTGAGATAAAGTTGGGTCAGGCTTGTTGTTTGCATGTTTTATTACCATGAAGTTTGAAGAAAGTGCAAACGTTTGTGTTTAGTCTTGCCATATAAAGATTGGAGGTGGAGAAAATAGAAATACATGATGGCTGATCTGTTTTTTAACTGATAGGATCACCATGCAAGACACCAATATTTAATGAAGTGGGGTAGGGAAAACAATGAGAAAATGAGGAAGTATCTGTTAGCTGAGAGAGGAATTCAAATGGTAGTATAATTCCCGTCAAACTGAATTCTTCTTTTTGTGATGATCCAATATTGTATTCCACTGAAGGTTATGCGCCCTGAGCCGGAGCTTTTGAAAGTAGTACTGTTCAGCGGTCTGCACGTGCACACTGTGCCGCATCATGGGCTTGCCTGAGCTGATAAAGGGCATGGTGGGCTATCAGCATCTCCAGTTTTTTCTCACCACCTCATGGTCTGAGCCACAGCTTCTACTCTTCAGTCGTCCTTGTGACACACTTCCTAAAACTTTTCAAAACCTGTCCTTAGTACTGTTCGTAGTTTAGATTTCTTAGTTGTTCTGCATTTACTTTTTCTGTTTTCTGTTCAATTCTTGCTTTCATATCTGATTTAGGACTTGGGACACTGCTTCAGTGGTGTTTCCTGCCAAACGTTACCCCACCCCAGCACCTGGGCCTGGGTACTAGGTATGCTGAAGATGCCAGGGTTCAAAACCTGTGATTCTTGCCCCCACTCATTTTCCATCAACAACATGCACCAGCATGTACTGCTTGGGGGAAGCCCCACATTGTGTCCAGGTACAGTATCCGCCTCCCTTGCTCATACTCAGGAGAACCAGATGCTCTGCCTCAGGAAACACCTTATGGAGGCTGCCGTGGGATCAGCATAGGATTCCGGCTGGGGAACACCCCCTTTACATTGGCCTCAACAGGTGAAGAGCGCCTCCTCTACTGCGGAACCCTGCACTGGGGCCTAGTCATGAACCAAGGAAGCATGCACATAAGCATGGCAGTAAGTCTTTCTCCAAATCTAATGAGGACTTGGCACCATCCACGGTTTCTGGCCACGAAGTATCCGTGCGTTGTAAGTCTCACAAGAATAAGAAATGGCAGCACTGATCACTAGATCCACTGGTATCAATCACAGACCCAGTGACTCCACTGGCATCCCATGAACCATTGGTCTCCAGATAGATGCAGTTCCTGATACCGACTCCTCCAGCGGAACGGATACCATTGACCCCTGGGAGAATTGGAAGTGCCCTGGATCCCCACTGATGACTATAACACTGATGAGTTATTCGCACTCCACGACCACTGATCCGATCACCAAGTCGAAGGGAACATTTGCCGGCTATGCTCCTGCCACCTCCCGTTCCAAGAGTCCTAATGGCACCGCCGTTTGGTGAGGTTTGTGAATCCTCTGTTTTTTGGGTTATATGGATCTCTGACACAGTCCACCACTCCTGTTCCGGAAGCACGACTACTGGAAGGTTCCGACAACACTGAGGCACTTCCCCACCTTGCTTTGCCTGCAGAGTTTGAATCTAGCACTGTGGTCCCAAGCTACACAACGCAGCAGGGTCAACCGGGTTGGCCATACCAGAGATCATGGCCACAGTATTCACCCTCTGAACAGTCCCACTTGGTCTGGGAGGACTCCCCCACAACTCTAGTCAGACAAGCATTCCAACATATCCCTGGATGCTGCACTGATTAGCCTGACTCCAACACTACGGACAGATCCTGAGAGTCATCCCTCATCTTCCCAGGATGCAGCTGCCTCTTCAATCCCCTCCTTCCCCACTGATGACTATCGCCAGTTCCAGGAATTGCTGTGGAGACTAGCTAATGCCCTACACATTACCATAGAGGAGGTACTAGATAGTCAGTTGTAAATTGATGGTCCACCCTTGGAACTGCTGACAACTTGTTCCCTGCTCTACATGTCATACAAGGGGCATTTCTGATAGCGATAACCTCAGCAAGGAGGGTGTCTGAGCTCAAGGCCCTAACATCAGAGCCCACTTACACCGTGTTCTATAAGGACAAGGTTCAGCTCAGATCACATTCAGGTTTCCTCCTGAAGGTTGTCTCCCAATTTCATATGAACCAGGACATCTTTCTCCCAGTGTTCTATCCTAAACCGCACTCAAGCGGCAAGGAGCAGAGGCTTCACTCATTGGATGTCCGCAGAGCAGTAGCCGCCTGCTTTGAAAGAACAAAACCATTTATGAAGTCCATTCAACTGTTTGTGGCCATGACAGACAGGATGAAGGATCTTCTAGTCTTTTCCCAATGAATTTCATTGTGGATCACGCCCTGCATCCCTGAATGCTATAACCTGGCAGAAATGCCTACCCCTCCACTTACAGCATACTGTACTAGGACTCGGGCTTCTTCAGCGGTGTTCCCGGTACAGGCTCCGACCCAGGAAATATGCAGAGCAGCCATGTGGTCCTCCATACATAGGTTCGCCTCACATTATACGATTACCAAGCAGGCCAGAGACATTGCGGCCTTTGGTAGAGCATGCACCAGTTGGGGGGGTGTAGATGAAGGTGGTTGGGGCTCAGCGGGTGAGTGGGGTCTGGGGCTTGGAATGGAGGTCTGGGTGTGAGGGACTCCGGGGGGGTCCAGGTGCTTGGGCAGTTAGGCTTGGTGGGGTGGGGGTCTGAGTTCAACTGGTTGGGGCTCAGTGGAGTGGGGGTCTGGGTGCAGGGGACTCATCTGGGAGGTCCATATGCAAATAGGGTGGCGCTCATTGGAGTGGGAGTTCTAGTGTGGGTGCTCAGCGGGGGTGTGTGGAGGGGTTGAGGCTCGGTGGGGGGAATCTAGGTATGGGGGGGTCCAGATGCATGGGGATTGGGCAGATCAAGTAACCCCCCATACAGTAACCCCATCCCCTGTGGCTGAGGAGCGATGGGGGCAGGAAGCAGGGGAGAGGGGGTTGCAGAGCTTCCTGTAGCCAGGGGAGGTTTGTGAGGGTGGCTCAGCCCCGGCCCCTCCTTCTCCTTGCAGGTGAAGAGGAAGTCGATCCTCCCCTATCCTCAGCCCAGGCTAGTAGCTGAGCCGAGTGCAAGCTAGGTGCCACCAACTCGGGCATCCCCAGCCCCACCCCCACCATGCACCAGCACTGCCGGAGAGGAGCCTGTGACCGTTCTTGCAGCTTCCCTTTGCTTCCCTGTCAGAAGTCATTTTTCTGCAGGGAAGCAAAGGAATCTGTGGGGGACATGAATTCTGCATGGGCGCAGTGATGCAGAATTCCCCCAGGAGTAACAAATGAAGTGCGGCCATGTGGAGTTCAGTACGCACCTTTTCCACACACTATACACTAGTGCATGATTCCACAATGGATGCTTCATTTGGAGCAGCAGTCCTCCATTCCACAGTGTCCTTGCACCATGCTCCCATATAGGTATTGCTTGTTAATTGCCCTCAGTGGAATACAATAAGGGACCATCACTGGAAGAAGAAAACAAGGTTACTTACCTGTAACTGAAGGCAGTCTGCCATACCCCTTATTGCCTCGGGTGAGACTATAATGCAGCACTACTTTCAAAAGCTCCAGCTTTGGGCATATGGTGCATGCATGTAACGCTCACTGGAATACAGATAGGGGCTCCGCATCTGGAAGAACCTTCATTTACTGGTAAGTAACCTTGTTATCTTCAGGTACTGTCATACTGGTATGTGAGAACTGGGAATATGTGCAGGTCTTCGTAGAAAAATACAAGCTAATATTTTAGTATTGTGTTTTATCTGTAGAGTAGCTGACTCAACATTATATCAAGTAGATTTTCTTAATTAGCAATATTTCCACTTTTACTTTTTTGATAATAGTACATGTAGTAATTGAATTGAATATGCGAAGGGAAAACTGAGACTCTTGTTCTTTCCCCTGTCAGATTGCAAAATTGCGTCAGCAGTTGCAGAGAAGTAAACACAGCAGCAGGCATCATCGGGATAAAGAAAGACAGTCTCCATTCCATGGTAACCATGCAGCCATTAATCAGTGCCAGGTAAGGCTATGCCTCTTCTCAGGGCATTGTGGGAGTTAACATAATGTTAACTTCTGTGTGTTCCAAGTAGTGATTTTTAAAGAAAAAACACCACCATATGTTTTGAAATACTTGATTACTGATGAATGATGTATATCTGTGAAATATATAGAACCTTTTTGTCTTATGAGATGAAACTGATTTTCTGTAGCATGCTGAAGTGGGGTGTGTGTGGTGTGTGTTCTCTAAATTTTAAAAACTTTAAAGGGAGTTTGATGAAGAATATACTAATTTACAACGTAATTTGTAAGGACTCTGAGACAGAAGGATAATATAGTTCAGTTCACTGAATTAGAAGTCAATCAGCATAGATAAATTTAATCTATTTCTATGAAATAATCTTACAGGTAAAGTGATGTGTCTAGGGTTATGAATTTGCATATAGAAAACTGCATAGAACCAGCCTGGTGGTATAAGTGGTAGCATCTTGAGAATGAAGTTTAGTTTCTTCTTGGCTCTTGGGTACTGGGCAGTCCTGGGCTGAGTGCTATGGAGGTATCCCAGTTGTCCATCAGGTAGACATGAAGGGATCAGGAGTTGACGCTGACTTCCTTTGAAAGGAGTCCCATTTAGTTGGAAAGATGGTAGCTTGTGAGTGACTCAAGGAAGAATAGTGAATCCCTAATCACAAACTGCAGAGGAAGGATGATAAGAATATATTTAAAAAGCATTTAATTTTTCCTCTAGAACTGTAGAGGGTATGAAAATATCCATTCAAAAGTTCTTTACTACTGTTTCATCCTTGTGTTTAGGATGAAAGGAGAAGCATAGCTGTCTTCCCAGTAGGTGCATGTTCTTGTCTCTTATCACACTCTGAATTCCTACCATGATTTCTCAAAAAAAAAAACTTCTTTAAATTTTAGTATCAGACATGTACAACCAGTTGAAGAAATTGTTAGAGTTGCACATCATGATCTCTGCACATCTTAGATTTTCAAATCGGTTCCGTTTTGTATCTAGCAATGTGAATTTGAGAAAAAAGTTCTCCTTCATGGTCATGTTAATTGTTCCTAATAAAAAGTTTCTTCTGACGGGTTTCCCCCAGGGTGCCATCTGGAACTGGGGTACCACCGAGCCCCCCTGACTCCCCAGCCTGGGCTTACCCTCATACTGTGCTGCCATAAGTTTCCAAGCCTTCCAAGCTTGCTCTTTCACCAGCATACACACAGGTAGGGACACACTCAGCTACAGAATTTACAGGCTGCTGTGATCAGCTCTGCATGGGGAAGCTACAGCTAAGGAACTGCCACACTATTCAAGAGCATTCCCCCCTCTGGGGTGTGAACCCAAAATTACACTGTCTTGTGCTGCACAGAGATCTGTACAGTGTAAGCTCATGAAATTTGCCCCCTCCCTCAATGTGGAGAGAGAATATTCAACAGCTTTTTGCCTCAAGGTACAACTTCCAGACACTGCTTTGTGATGAAGCAAAGGCAAATTTATTAACTACAAAAAATAGATTTTAAGTGATTATAAGGTGTAGCAAACAGATCAAAGCAGGTTACCTAGGAAATAAACACAAATGCAATCTGAGCTTAATACACTAAAGAGATTGGATATAAGTAGCAAATTCTCACCCTAAATGATGATTTAAGCCAGCTGCAGAGATTTTTAAGGGGCCAGCTGCCCTTGCTTGCAGCTTAAAAACTCCAGGTGTTCCTTTCACAAGCTAGAAATCCCTCTAGCCTGGGTCCAGCAGTTCTACCCCCAGTTCAGTCTTTGTTCCTCAGGTGTTTCCAAGCATCTCCTTTGGGACCAGAGTCAGTGAAGAACCACAATGATGTCACTCCCCTGCCTTAAATAGCTTTTGGTATGGTGGGAACCCTTCGTCTCCAAGCTTGGTTCCAATGCTCTGCAGTGGAAAAACACTGGTATTCCAAGATGAAGTCCAATACCAAGTGATATGGTCACGTGCCCCGATAGTGTCATAGCAGCCATGACTAGGAGGCTATTTGTAGCATCCTCAGGAAGGCTCCCCAGTGGAAGATTAGCTTCTTCTAAGACCTGTTGTTCTCCCGAATGGGCCCTTCCCAGCCAGACACCTGGACTGACAATCTTTTGCCTAGTGGGCATACTCCAGGTGTAAACACGTTTCTAATAGATACATAGACAATATTCTTAACTTCAGATATCAAAATGATGCATGCATATAAGTAGGATAATCATATTCAGTAAATCATAACCTTTCAATGATATCTTATATGACCTGTCTTGCATAAAATGCATCATAAATATGACATACTCAATCATATTAGTTTGGAGATTATGGGGTGTGGTATCACATTTCCTTTCTAATCTAACAAATTGCAAGCAGGACCAGTCATGCCAAGCATTGGTCTCTGGCTCCTTCCCTTGCAGATTTTTGTTCTTGTTTCCCCTTGGGCATCACTGATTGCCAAAATGAGAGTAAGGCTAGTTTTAGGGGAAGAGCAAAATTTGGGATGTTTCTCCTTTTTGTTTAATGTGTCTTCCGAAGAAGAACAAATACACCTCAGATCTTAATCAAGAATTTCTGGATTAAATCAAAAAGAACATTCTCACAGTTAATCCAGAGACTGATAGAATGCATCTCTAATAGACCCTGTCACTATCGGTACTTGAAATTCTTCTAGGGAAACTGTGTGTTTCCAATTCTTTGCCCTGCAACATGGGCTAGCACCTATCCTCTGAGTTCTCTCCAAAGTTGACAGTAGAACTGAATTTGAACCCTTTCAGGAATTGAAGGGTAAGCATTATCTAGATGACTGCTGATTTGTACCCTGTCTCTAAAACTGGTTGTCAAAATAGTTTCCCAATCTGACTGGACACTTCAGAGCTTTGGTGGCCTGATTAAACTAGGACAAAAGCTCTGTGCAATAATCACAATAAATAACCCATGTGAAAATGAGCTTTAGTTCTGGGGGAGTGGGTGGTGGAAGCTGTTAATTTAACTAGTTTCATATCACTGCAAGATTCAAGAAGCCTTATAGCTATTAAGATTTATCTCTTGCAAAGAAATGTTCCCAGCAACTGGTGTCTGGAAGAGAGCTCTCCAGCTTTGGTTATCCTAATGGAGCTGGTGTTCTAAGCAATCTCTTCCACATGCTTATTCTACTTTAACAGGTGAAAACATGTTGTTTATAGTGTGACAACCTGTTTTTTTTTTTTTTGTTTTTTTTTAAAGTGCCTGTTCAAAAATCTACTCCAGTAGTAGTAAATCAGTGTCCAAATATGCTAAGGTTTCTGAGCAGAGCACTATGCTCTTAGAGATTTGTAAAGAAATCGAGTGTCTTAATAGTTTCTCTAAACATTACATTATAAAGCTCTCTTTGTAGGAGAGTGTTAAAGATGACTATTAAGTGCCCAAGAATTCTTCTGTAGTGTTTGGAGGATCCTATGCATTTGGGTGGTTGTTATGATTTGCATTTGCACAGAAAATAACAGTAGTTCTTCGAGTGCTTGTTCACATCGATTCCAGTCAGGTGTACGCACGTCATGTGCCTAATTGTTGGAAAGTTTTCCCTTAGCAGCTCCCGTCAGGTCAGCTGTGGAGCCCCCTGGAGTGGCACCTTCATGGCGCTCAGTATATAACCCTGCCGACCCCCCCCCCCCCTTCGATTCCGTCTTACTGTCTGTGATGACCATTGGAACAGTGCTCCATTGCTCAGCAAGTGCTCCCTTAGTGTTCTTCTGTTAAGTCATTTGAATTCATAGTTAGTTTAGTAAATAGATAGATAGGTTGGGAGCAGGGTCTCCCCCCAGTCCCTAACCGCCCCTTGGCAATTTTATCACTCTTGGTGAGTGAGGCTGGTCCAAGAATCTGGTTATAGTAATACTCTTCCTTCATCTATACTCTGAACTCCATAATAGCTTTGCAGCATACTGGGCAAAGTTACGGTTTTCAAGTAGCAGATTACATTTCCTTACCAAGAAAAAGTTTGCTTTTGCTATCGTTTTAGGAAATACAATGAGACTTGCATTTGAGAGCAGTGCTTTGTCTAAACATCCTTATTTTTGGAGTTTTTATAATTTAATATTTAGGTTATCATATGGGTTGTACTCCCTCAAGAGAACAGTAAGATCTTCAGGGGCAAGGACTCCTTTTTGGTATATTCTAACCATTATAAAGTGCTGATACATCTATAGGACACTCAGCATTCCCAGACAAAAACAATATTAAGACAGAGGGAAGGTTGAGAAAACATAGTAATTCCTTTAAGATAAAATGCATTACGGAGGTGTAACAAAGCGGCCTTTGGCATGACACTACTGAGAGTATCAATTCAAGACAAATTGCTTAGAGCGGGGCAGTTAGAGCCCAAGGCTGGAGTCCTTTACTACGAAGGCACACCAAACCAGCCAAGCAGAGAGGACTTTGGTTTTACCCCACTGGCTAACCAGAAGTCATACAAGCAATTCCCTTAGACACTCTAGTTTCCCAGTATCACCACCAGCACCGCTCCTTATGGCGATGAATGGTTATGAAAACCAATACCCCAGTAAAAGAAAAAGGTTCTCTTGATCCCAAAGGCCCAAGCCCCAAACCCAGGTCAATATACCAGTCAGATTTTACCCACAAATCATGCTGTTGCCAGTCCTTTAGAATCTAAAATCTAAAAGTTTATTCATGAAAAGAAAAAAAATATAGATGAGAGTTAAAATTGGTTAAATGGAATCAAATACATACAACAATTGCAAACTTCTTAGTTCAGGCTTGTTTCAGGCTTGATAAGATTACTGCTGATTTAAACCAATCAAGTCTCTGGAGTATAAACATCCCAGCTTTGATGGGTCGTTCAGAGCTTCAGTTTCAAGCACAGTTGCTCCAGAGGTCAAAAGCAGGATTGAAGACCAAATGGAGGGGTTTCCATGGCCTTTTATATCTTCTGCCACGTGGAAGGAAACCCCTTTGTTCTTACTGTGGAAAATCACAGCAGCAAGATGGAGTTTGGAGTCACATGGCAAGTCACATGTCCATGCTTGACTCAGTTCGTAGGCAGCAGACATTGCTCACATGCTAGCTTGAACATTCCCAGATGTGGATTGGAGTCTCTCAAGGTCTAGTGTTAGTTAAGTGTTTCTTGATAGTACTATTTTGAGTAAGTGCCCATTCTCAAGAAGCTGACCAAATGCTTCTACCAGGTAGATTTGTTTCTGGATTATTTAAAGATAACAGTTTCTCTAAAGCAGGGCTATGCTTTAGTAATAGTAGTAATTAATAAGTAATAAGTAAAAGTAGCAAGAGTAATAATGTAATTAATATATTAGGAAATGTTACCACATAAATATATGAGAGAGAGAACTGTGTCGCAATTTCTGCTCAGGAAATGCTTGTAACTCATTGTTCGTGTAAACAACAAAAATTCAGCATTCCCAGAACCACCAAACTTGGAAAAGACTTTTAACAGTACTTAGGCTTCAGCAGAACATGGGAGAAGTGCATGTGTGGTGGTGGGAAAAGTATGCAAGGAAAGGAAAGATAAGTCAGCAGAAAATGTGAAAAGTCACTGATGAAGCAGCCCTCCCAATTCTAACCAGGGAGAGAAGCAAGAGCGACAGAATTAGCAAGTTTGGTTATAATACATCTGCTCTGATAACAGCTTTTATTGGTGCTATATCTTTTTCACCATAATTTCAGTGCCCAAATACCCTGAGATTATCATCATTTACGTCAACAATGAGAAAGAGGACTACAATGAGAAAGAGGACTAATGCCAGAAATACATTGTTTAAAAAACAAACACAAAAAACCCATGAGCGTGCAGTAGTGTGGTCTCCTGAAGGCCATCACATTGCTGCAAGAGAAAACACGAAATATGTTGTTCATGTCATGTGTGTTAAGTTGCCTAAGCAAGTACTTCCACCAAAGAAGCCTGTTCTTTCAGTGTAGTTGGGGGAATTCCTTTGGGTGGCAGTGTAGTTAGCACAGAGTTGTGCTGTCTCCAGTAGGTCTTTTGGGAACTTCCATTATAAGGTTGGATGGGAAGTAGGTGAGTAGTGAGGCAATTCTTACATTTATTTTAGTGACGCAAGAACAGAATGAGATTGGCTTTTTAGGTTCAATGTTGATTTGGGCCACTACTTCAGCAAACCTTTGAATTTCTAGCTATTTTTAAATTTATTTTTCTTACATGAATTTTTACTCCTGATGCAGTGAGTAGCACTGAAGGTGCTTGATGATCCCTCTTCCATTATTATTTTTGTCCTTTGGTTCTGATGTTAATTTTGCAATGCATTTTCACTTTGGTGAGATTTACAGACCATTTCATGGTTTCTAGCTCAAATGTCTTCACTCCCCTGTATTTTGTTCCTAGGAACGCTGTTTTCTCTCCACAGTCCACTGCCCTACCTATCTGTAAATCAAGCTCAGCTGATTTGACACCAGTTAAAGATCTGGCCCCCTATTTTTATCTTCCCCCAGCCTCAGACCTCACTACTTTATCTTCTCTTGCAGTCTCCCTACATTCATCCTTGGATATTTGATGATCCCACTGACTTGTCTGGCTCTTACTTACTGACCTGCTTTCTTGATTTACTGCCTTGGATCAGTCTGTCCCATTCCACTCTCCCAATCACTTCCTTGACATTATCTTTGACCAAGAAAGAGAATATAAATGTAGAGAAGCATAATATACACTTACTTGGAGGTATAGGATATTGGAGTCAAAGATTTTGGACACGTTTGGGAAAAATAGAAGTAATTCCCTATACTGGCTTTCAGTTAGTTGTTTTTCCTCTTATTGAAAAGTCTAATTTTTTTCAAACAAGAAGGGCAGGGGTGGAAGGTGAAGAAGCAAGAGTTGAAAAAGTAATGACAACCTGAACTATGGAGCAGCTAGTGCTTTGGTTTTAACATGGATGAAGATTTCCAAACTTGTGGTGTCTCCTGGTGTCTTTTATGATGTGCAATCCATCTAAACTCACCACATCAGCTGATGCACAGCAGGTGCTTCATTAAATAGATAGCCTCTTTTCCAGGAGAAGTAAGGAAGATAGTACACAGTTCATGTTTCTCATTCCATAATAAAAGAACTTGAGCAGGTTAGGAAAAAAAATTCAGTTTAAAATTGACCAAAATGGGGTTGTGGGGGTTGGGAATCATGAGTTATTCTTTTATTTTGATCAGCTGTAACTGGAATACAGGGCCTAGGCGTTGTCCTTCAAGAGATCACCACATAGCTAATCGTAGCTCTATGAAGAGAATTTTTTTTTGTTTTTTCTTTAACAATTACCAATTTAAACCCCTTGAAATTGGAGGAAGACCGACTAGTGGTGTTGTGGAGAGACTTTTTTCCAACCCTGGAGAGTCAAATCTAATGTGGCTGAAGATTTGAAAGTGCCTCACGCTTCCAATCACTGGCAAGAGCTCAGTGGAAGAGAGCACTCAGTTGCTAGGAAGAACATCAGGCAAATCCCAGAGCAGCACTATCAGTAAAAATTAGAATGAATACCATGAGGGAGCAGGCTGATTGGTTGTATTTACCACTCTCTTTCAGATTAACAATTACAAACAGAGGAAAGCTGAAAGTAATTGGAAAGTCTTAGAATAGAAATGGTGGAAAACGTCTTGAGTTTTTAAAAAAAAGCCCAGAAAACAAATTATGTAAAACAAACCAAGTGAACATTGGTAATGTACTAAATCTTGAAATACAAAAAGATGAGGAGATTGACAGTAATGAAATATTTCTCTCTGTTTAAGCCATTCTCTAATCAGCCTATGACTAAAGCTGCACTTGAGCAAAGGCTTCTGCAGAGCATTCCACTGATCTGTCTAGCTTATGGTTAGGGTACCAGTACCAAACCTCCTCTTGCTGTTAGAGAAGATACCACTCAGGACAGTCCCTAAAGTTCCTGCTGATGCAAGAAAAGGTCCTTCTTGAACGCTGTACCATGCCTCATCTGCAGTTACTTTAAAAACTGCAGTGTGGATGTTACAATGTTTCTAACCCAGTATAGGAGAGCTGCAGAAACGTTTCGGAAAACTGCATGAATCTCCATTCTTCATGTGGAATCCCCTGTGGGCTGTTGGTTCCAGGAAAATGATCTAGATTAAGCTGCAAGAAAGCTCTTGTAACTCCTGTGGAAAATTTCCAAAGCAACCAGTGACTCATTTATTTTTTCCCTACTGCCGTCAGTGAGAGACCAAAACAAAAAGCATAAGCGAACATTTCCACAGAGGACACATGTCATGAACATACAGCTAAGGGTAGCATAAAATCTCTCCTTTACCTGTGAAGGGTTAAGAAGCTCAAATAACCCGGTTGGCACATGACCAAAAGGACCAATAATGGGAGAAGATACTTTCAGATTTGTGGGGGAAGGTTTTTGTTTTGTCTCTTTGTTGTTATCTCCAGGACAGACAAGGACTAGGGTAGGAAAAATATATCTCCTAAAGCCATATCTGAAATAAGCATCTTAGATTACAAACTGTAAGTAATAGCAAGGAAATGTGTTAGGTTATCTTTTGTTTTAGCTTGTGAATTTTCCCTATGCTAAGAGGTAGATTTATTACTGTTTTTTGTAACTTTACAGTTTTGCCTAGAGGGGAATCTTCTGTTTTAATTCTTACTACCCTGTAAAATTATTTTCCATCCTGATTTTACAGAGGTGCTGCTTTTACTTTTTTCTTTATAAAAAATTTTGTTTTTAAGAACCTGATTGGTTTTTAGTGTCCTAAAAACCCAAGGGTCTGGTCTGTGCTCACCTTGTTTACCTATTTGGGTGGTATATTATTCTCCAGCCTCCCCAGGAAAGAGATTGAACAGGCTTGGGGGGATATTTTGGAGAAACAGGAACTCCAAGTGGTCCTTTTCCTGAATCTTTGTCTAACTCACTTGGTGATGGCAGCATACTGTTCAAAGACAAGGAAGAATTTGTGTCTTGGGGAAAGTTTTTAACTAAGCTGGTAGAAATAAGCTTAGGGGTCTTTCATGTGGGTCCCCACATCTGTACCCTAGAGTTCAAAGTGGGGAGGGAACCTTGACAACATATACAGTGCACGCCTCTTAAATTGTTGGCCCTTCCTCCGCTGCCTCAGACTCGGAACAATTTCCTTAAAGTTGAGTTGCAGTGCTTAAAACAACTGGGACTTTCATTCTACTTGGCTGTGAGCCAAACTTTGTTCCTTATTGGAACAAATTCCTGTATATTAATAGCTTAGTGAGGGGAATAGTGATAGTTTTAGTGAGGGGGGGGGAATAGCATTTAAAGACTTAAGAATTTGCCCTGTACATGGATTTTCACTGTATCCAAGTTAGCTACGCAGTCAGTGGATTCCCTTGAACTCTATATAGCTGCTTTGGATGCTTATAGTTCTTAACTGTTTCAAATACAATAATTTACTTCCTTTTAAATTAAGATAATTATGATCTCAGCGTAGAAAATGTTAGAAATTATGGTAATTTCATATTAATGAAACGATTCAATGCTTTTTCAGTTTTCTGTACAAAATCAGTATAGATAATGTGTATATCTGTGCAATGTAAGTAAGCATTTCAAACACCCTAAAGTGAACTAATAAAGTTTTGAAAACTAATAATTGTCTCAAACCAAACCATTTAGTATATTGAAAATTCAGAAGTGGGCTTCTGAGAGGACGTAGGTAAGAGTTCAAGGACATTGAAATTAAAACAAAAATAACATTAGTATGATGAATGCTGATATACATAAGTAAGGTGTCCTTAATACTTTAGATTGATTTTTGATTTCAGTGGAATTAAATAAGCCAGTCTTTTGGTAAATACGAATGATTTAAAAATCACTCATTATCAGTGTGTTTGGGAAGTTGTTCCATTATCAGTGTGGTTTAACTTTTTTCCTTCCCTCCTTTGAGAAAAGTTGTTGCTCCCCTCTCCCACTTCACTGTTTTTAAAAACCTACAACAGGATTTTAAAACCAAGAGTTACAATGTACAGTAGGTAATGTATAGTTCTTCTTCGAGTGATTGCTCATATCCATTCCAGTAGGTGTACACGCTGCGCGTGCACGTTCGTCGGAAGACTTTTACCCTAGCAACTCCAGCTGGCCGGCAGGTCGCCCCCTAGAGTGGCGCCGCCATAGCGGGTAATATATACCGCTGCCGGCCCGCCCGCTCCTCAGTTCCTTCTTACCGCCGTGTCGGTCGTTGGAACTGTGGAGCGTGGCATAGCTGTCCTCCACGTCCCTAGCTTCTCTTCGTTCATTGTTTCTAGTTCTAGTTCTAGTTTTAATTATAGTTCACTTAGTTTAGTATAGTTAGTTAGCGGGTTCGGGGCGCTAGCCCTCTCCCGCGCCTGGCGCCGGGCTCATGCCTGATTTGCCGGGGTTCAAACCGTGCTCGGCCTGTATGAAGCCGATGCCCACCAGCGATCCCCACAACGCCTGCTTGAAGTGTCTGGGGGAATCGCATATCTCCGAGAAGTGCCGCATTTGCAAGGCCTTCAGACCGAGGACCAAGAAGGAGCGAGACCAGCGCCTCAAGACGCTCCTGATGGAAGCGGCGCTTAATCCTTCGTCCTAGGCACCGAGTGCCGCTTCGGCTCCGGCACCGGACCACTCCGGCGCTGCGCAGACGCCACGGCACCGACCTTCTCCGGCACCGGTTCAGGGGAAGAGACTGTCTACCTCCTGTACCCCAGCTAAGTTGCCTCGAAAAGAGCACCCGGCCCTGACGCCGGCCGGGTTGGCCGTGCCAGGGACTTCGTCGACTCCGGGCCCGGCAGGTCCGTCGAGTCCGATCCCTCTCAGCTCCCCGCCAAGATCTGAGGTTGAGCTGATGGTCCCGTCCACGCCCGAGACCTTCTCCTCAGCCAGGGACCTCGTCGCTCTAACGGAGCCTGTGCTGCCCCAACCCCCGGCACCGCCGGTGCGGGTTCTGCAGTCTAAGGGCAAGCCCACACCAATGCGAGCACCGTCCCCGGACTCTCCGGCTCGGCACCGGTCACGATCTCTGCACTGATCTTGATCCCAAGGGAGGTCTCGCTCGCGACGCCGCTCGCAGTCCCGGCACCGCTCTCCACGACGGTACCGGTCGTACTCGCGGCGCAGATCATCCTCGCGCCGGTCTCGATACTCCCGGCACCATTCTGGCTCCAGCCACCGGCACCGGGACTCGAGGAGTCGTTCCCGTCATCGGCGATCCAGATCCCGGTCGACCTCCCGGCACCGCGCTGGTGGCAGGTCCCGGTATGGATCGCGGCACCGGTATGGATCACGGCACCGATCTCCAGCACCGAGGAGGTCTTCGCTGTCTGCAGTGCGGGACCCGTACCACTTCCGTTCGGCTCCCCTCTCGCCAGGGGTCAGCCTCTTCGCGGGCAGGCAATGTGTACTTAGACGCTGAAAGACCTGCTGCCCTCTTCTCCGAGACTCAGCAGGAGCATGGTCCTCAGCAGTGGGGCTTCTGGACCCCCTGGGCGTATCACCAAGCCCAGGGCCCCCAGCAAATTACTCCGTGGTCGTCGGTCTCTGAGCACAGGGCTCCGGAGGCAGCTACTTCATGCCCTCCTCCATCCCCTATGGAAGAGCAGTCATCTCATCCTCCAAGAGTCAGACGCGGTGCTCCAGTCTGAGCCGCCACCAGACCCTCTCCTGCCAGGTCTCTCCTCGTCGTCCTCCCCAGATGAGGCGGTGGCGCGGATGACATCCACCAGCCCCCCCCCACTGGACCTCAGGGCGCACCAGGACCTCCTCAGGCGCGTGGCGCAAAATATGAACATCCAGGCTGAGGAGGTCTCCGAGATCGAGGAACCGGTCGTGAGCATCCTCTCGGCGGATGCTCCCACTCGTGTCGCCCTGCCCTTCATAAGGACCATCCAAGCCAATGCCACCACCATCTGGCAGTCACCGGCTTCAATTCCCCCCGCTGCTCGGGGTGTCGAGCATAAATACATGGTCCTTTCGAAGGGCTATGAGTACTTATATGTCCACCCACCCCCGTGTTCCCTCGTCATTCAATCTGTGAATGAGAGGGAGCGCCACGGGCAACAAGCTCCGGCCCCCAAGTCTAAAGAGGCAAGGCGTATGGACTTGCTTGGCCGCAAGGTCTATTCCACAGGCGCCCTGCAGCTGCGGGTCTCCAACCAGCAAGCTCTGCTCAGTCGCTACACATACAACACCTGGGTGGCGGCTGATAAATTTAAGGAGCTGCTCCCGCAGGACGCTCGTCAGGAGTTCGCCGCTCTCCTTGACGAGAGGAAAAAGGTTGCGCGCACTTCCCTACAGGCAGCTTTGGACGCTGCAGACTCGGCCGCCAGGACTCTAGCCTCCGGAGTCACTATGCGCCGCATTTCGTGGCTTCAGGTCTCTGGCCTTCCTCCGGAACTCCAATATACCATCCAGGATCTTCCGTTTGAGGGTCAGGGCCTGTTTCGGACAAGACTGACCCTCGGCTGCAAAGCCTCAAGACAATAGGGTCATTATGTGCGCCCTGGGATGCATACGCCGGTCACCCAGCGTAGACCATTCAGGCTCAACAGCAACACAGGCCTACCCCACCCAGGCAAAGGCAAGACTTTGCCAGGCGGCGAAACAGGAATGGCAGGCACAGACAATCGGGTAACCAGGGGGGCCAAAGCTAAGGTCCCTCCAAGCCTTCTCCGGCCGAAGCCCTCGTTTTGAAGGTGCGCCCGAGGGCGCTAACCAGTCCCTCCCCGGATCCATCTCCTCCCTTCTCCAACCGTCTTTCGTTCTTCCTCCTGGCGTGGTACCAGCTTACTTCAGACGCTGGATCCTCCACGCGTTGCGGTCTTGGATACCGCCTACAATTTGCTTCATACCCGTCCTCCCACCCCCTTCTCTCGTCCCTCTTCAGGGACCCTCTCACGAGCAGATCCTCCTCAGGAGGTACAACGCTCCTTGACCAAGGGCCATAGAGGAGGTTCCAGAGAACGAGAAGGCAGGGGGTTTACTCCGTTACTTTTTGATCCCCAAGGCCAAGGAGGTCTCAGACCCATCCTCACCTAAGAGAGCTCAACAAATACCTGGTCAAGTTGAAGTTCCGTATGGTGTCCTTGGGGACTATTCCATCCCTGGATCCCGGAGACTGGTACGCCACCCTCGACCTGCAGGACGCTTATTTCATATAGCCATCTTCCGCCCATCGAGGGTTCCTTTGCTTCGTTGTCGGCGGCCGGCATATCAATTCACGGTCCTCCCACGGCCTCTCGACAGCCCCACGAGTTGTACAAATGCATGGCCGTAGTTCGTCGCCTTCCTTCGTCGCAGTCGTGTGCATGGTTTTCCCTACCTCGACGACTGGCTTATCCGGGGACCCTCAGAGGAGCGAGTCCTCGGCACGTCCGCATGGTCAGCCGCCTTTTCACGAGCCTGAGCCTAATGCTCAACGCCGAGAAGTCCACTCTAACCCCTACTCAGAGGATAGAGTTTATCGGAGCCATTCTAGACTCCACCATGGCCCGGGCCGTTCTTCCTTGTCGCAGTTCCAGGCTTTGATAGCCATCATCCACAGGCTGCAGGCACCACCTCTAACTCCATACGTACTTGCCTGACACTCTTGGGCCACATGGCGGCCTGCACATTCGTCACGGCGCATGCTCGGCTCCGCCTACGGCCCCTCAGTCCTGGCTCATCCTCAGCTCCGTCCAGCCAGCGCCCGTTAGATACAGTAGTCACGATTCCTCAGGGCGTTCTCCACTCCCTCCAGTGGTGACTGGATCGGTCCGTCATGTATGCAGGGCTTCCGTTCCATCCGCCCAGCCCTTGCTGTCCCTGACAACGGACGCCTCAGACTTGGGATGGGGAGCTCACCTAGGTGCCCTGCAGACCCAGGCCGCTGGTGTCCTCCCGAACTCGCCCTACATATCAACGTGCGAGAATGAGGGCGGTCCGCCTGGCTTGTCAGGCGTTCCGTCAGCAGATCCAAGTCGCTGTGTTTCGGTTTTCACCAAAAACACAGTGACATTACTATGTAAACAAGCAGGGCGGTACGAGTTCTCCTCTTCTTTGTCAGGAGGCCATGACGTTGTGGGACTTTTGCATAGCCCACTCCGTTCACCTAGTTGCTTCCTTTTCCCGGGGTTCGGAATATGGTGCGGATCGGCTCAGCCGGTCCTTTTGCTCCACGGTGGTCCTTCGCCGGACATCGGCCTGGCGCTCTTCGGAGGTGGGGCATCCCCATATGGACCTCTTCGCATCCCGCAGGAACAGAAAGTGCCCGATGTTCTGCTCTTTCCAAGGTCGCGAACCGGGCTCGGTTGCAGATGCCTTTCTGATTCCCTGGGCGACGCACCTCTTCTATGCGTTCCCTCCGTTTCCGTTGATTCACAAGGTCCTTCTGAAGGTGCGTGCCTTTGTTACATACGGTTGGGCTTTTAGTCTCAGTGGCATACACTTGTCCTACGCAACCCCTGAGATCGTATTTGATGCTCGTCTAGCACTCCCCAGTCTGCACTGTATCGCATGTTCAAACACATCATCTTCTGTAATCCAGCCGCCAAGGTACTTGAACTGGTCACTCTGATTTAGTCTCATTCCATTAATCGCTGTGTCCAGTTTCTTGCAGCATCTCTTCGGACCTAAATGACCTCAGTTTTAGTCATGCTCATTTTCGTTCCACGCCTACTCAGCTGATCACACTGCTGGTTTAATATTTCCTCTAGGTCATATTTTGAGGATGGCATTTTTGCTGTGTCATCTGCATATAGCAGCTTCTCACCATTTCCTACTAACATAGTTCATCAATATGATAAACAGCAGCAGACTGAGAGCCAAACCCAGCACAATCTGACTTTCAAAAGGGTGTGTCATTCGAAAACACGTTCAGATAATTGTTTTGGTGATCTATCTAAGGCATTCACCATAGTTATTAAGTCCTCAGACTCTCCATCTTTCCTCAGCGCTGGTCTGAGAATCCTTCTGTGAGCCTTCTGGTATATCTTTCTAGGTCTATAAAAGCCCAGAAGCTATCCTCTTGGTCTCTTAGCCATTTCTCTATTCCTTCCTGGATTGAAAACATTGTGTCTCTGGTTCCTTGTCCTTTCCTAAAGCAGATCTGCTCTTGTTTGAGGTGGGGTTCCATTATTCTCCTAATCCTAGAATCTAAGACAGGGGTCTCAAACTCAAATGACCACGAGGGCCACATGAGAGCCTCATTACTGACACCTCCACCCTGCCACCTTGGTCCTGCCCCAACTCCACCCCTGACATGAGGCCCCGCCCATGCCCCGCCTCTTCTCACCCCTTCCCTGCCCCCATTCCAACCCCTTCCCCAAAATCATCTCAGAACATCTGTTTTCATCTAAAGGCATATCTTTCATCTTAACACAACTAAGTTTGTGCTTTGTTTTGATAAAAATTCTTTTGGTGGAAAACAGCATTCTTTAAATTTTTTAGCTTTTTTTCTTAAGTGTAAATCTACAATATTTATTTACTCATCTTTCCTTTGGTTTTCCAGGCTCCCATCCCAAAAAGTGTAATTGTTCCTGTTATACCCATAACCAAGTCGACAGGATCACGTTTCCGGAACAGCATAGAGGGGCTGAATCAGGAGATTGAGATAATAATTAAGGAGACAGGAAGCAAGGAAGAACAGCTGATTGTAAGTATCTACTGCCCCCAAAAAACTGTTTTCAAAATAAGCTTCCTTTTTTAAGAGAATTTTTCTTTTCACATTGATGACTTACTGTACAAACTTGGTAATGTAAATTTGCACATGATTAACTTGTCTTCTACTACTGAAGCAGAATAAAAAATGTCCTAAGGATTAACTGTCTTCCACCAGATGAACAGAAAGTAACTTCCTTTAAATCTTTTGCTGTTCTCTTCATGTTTACCATGTTTACACTGATGCATTTATGCCATAAACAATCAACAGAAAAAGGAACAATTCTCTAAAATGTATTTTGGTGAGAATTGCTTTAGTCATTTTTATAGCATTTACTTTCTTCTTTCTCCCCACTCCCCTCCCAAAAAAAATCAGGAAAATTCTTTCCTTTTTTGCATCAGAATTCATGGTTGTCCTTTTTTATAAGTGACTTTCAGAAGTAACTATTTCACACACCCAATCCCAAAAAGGAACCATTAGTGTTTTATATTAAATTGTTACTCTTCAGTGATTGCCTAGCTATGTTTTCATATGATTGTTGCCTTTTGGAAAACTGTCTTCATGGCTTTCTTTAAGTGTATTGTTCTTCAAGGAATTTCCTATTCTCCTGAAATCTGACCTATCATATCATCTGTTGAAGTCTGTGTAATACAATAATTCATCTTCCTCAGAATAGGCTTCTGTTATGTAGTGGACCAGGTATTAGAAACTGCTTAAGCTGTAAAGTAATTCCTTTCCTGATGAGATGGGCAGCCTCACACATATGAAAACGTATGGTTTTTGTTTTGTAACAGCCACAAGATATTCCAGATGGGCACCGTGCTCCGCCTCCGCTGGCACAGCGCAGTAGCAGTACTCGCAACATGGATACCCAAACACCTGGTGGAGCAGACAGAGGCAGTAACAACAGCAGCCGTTCCCAGTCTGTGTCCCCCACCTCATTTCTTACTATCTCAAATGAGGGCAGTGAGGAGAGCCCTTGCTCTGCTGATGACCTTCTTGCTGACTCCAAAGATAAAGGTACTACATAAATGAGCTCTACTGTTACGCTGTTCTTACAGTTTAAGAAGGAGTTGCACTATTCAGCATTTGGTCTTAGTATTTATTTCATTCTTTTTTTAATAACACATAGCCACCCATATTCAAATGATGGATTTTCCTCATTCGCTGTTCTGCCCCAAGGTGTATTCTAGGAGAAGGAGTTTTCACCTCCCTAGTACAGTGATGGAAAGTTAACTTTTCTTTTTCTTCTAGGCAACCTTATTTTCCCAATTCCTCCATGCATGAAAATATCGTGTGTGCATGTGTACTCTTGTACACCTATCAGTGTTTGGTAATGGAGAGGGGGAAATTCTGATCAGAAAATACTGCTTTAGCTAGTTGTTAGAGAATGCAAGGACAATGCATACTGTATTTCTCTTTTTTCTGTTTGAGACTGTGAGCTCCAGCTCTGCAGACCATGAGGTACATGTTATCATAGCTGCTATCAAACAAGCCATAAGGGTAACTTACTGAAGGCTTTTTGCGGGGTGTGGGGGTGTGCGCGCGCATGTTCTGTTTTTGTTCTTTAATTAAAAAGAGAGAGAGAGACCTGTAAACTTGCTTACAGATATATTTTGGAGATATGTAAGCAATGCCTACATGCTATTTGGAGCATAAGGCTGATCGGACATACACTGACATCTATAAAAAGACTCCTGTTGACTTCAGTGTACGTTGGATCAGACCCATTGTGTGGTTATTTAGTTATAGGTTTCCTGTTATCAGAACCCAAAGCTATTGCACCTAATGCATAATTAACTTGGGAAATTCATTGTCGTGGGATGTTGTGATGGCCAAAATATAACTGGGTTCAGAAAAGAAGTTGGTAAGTTTTTGGAAGATAAATTCATCAATGGCTGTTAGTCAAAATGGTGAGGGATGTAATGCCATACTTGGCATAACCCTAAATTTCCAAGATTGCCCATTATGTACACTATTCCTGAAGTCCTGGTACTAGCCACTGTCTGAGACAGGATACTGGGTTAGATGGACCATTGACCCAGTACGGCCATTCTTACATACTACACACAAATTTCTATAAAATTGTCAGAGCACTCAGATGATTTGTGTTCATAAACAGAGAAGAAAAGACTGCCTGTGGACAACAGTGAAAAACACTACCCAAACTCCTCTAAAAGTTTAATAAACCAGTGACTGATAACATCAAGATGGAAGTAGTATAAATGGAACTTGCCATGGCACCTGTCAGTTTACTGACTTTTTTTAAATTAGCCCATTAAATAAGGTTACTTTTTGATGGCAACATCATGACAAATATTTTCATAAATTCTGTAGTAGGTTTAGCGACTTACATTTTGATATGTCATTATCTGAGACTGAAAATAATGCTTATAAAAACCTTACTTAAATTAACTCACTGACAGGGGTATCTGTAGCCCATTCCTTTTTTCTTGTGTTTTATAGACTGAGAATAAAAGCATAGGGTTCCTTTACTTATAAGGAAAATCCCATCTTAATATGGGAATTTGTCTCTGTTCTAGTTGTACCTTAAAATAAATTCCAAGAGAACATGCTATTAATAGCCATTTTATCATATCCTATCATATAAAACATGACCCTTTAATGGGAGAATTGTGCACTGTTGAATATTCTGTATGTCTAAACCTCCAATTAGAAAGTAGTGAATGGCTAATAGTAAAAAAACACACTTGCCTGTTACATGCACCCCCTAGCATTGCTATATTTAATTTCTCTTTGGTTACTAGGAACATTTAGGTGGTAACAGTGAAAGGATTTTTGTTTAATAAGAGTACATCTCTTGCTGCTGCTTAGTCTTCACTCAAAGACTTGGTTTGTATCTCTAGGGTAACTAATTGTGATGGCCTAATCAGACAGATCTGCTATATCAGGCCAACATTTGCAATTTCCCATTGACTTTGCAAGATGAATAAAACAGCATACTTGAATTCTTAATAAGCAAAGGTCTTGTTTTTATATAGATGTACTAGTGATTAAAAATTATAAAGCTTACTGTACCTCTACCTTAATATAACGCTGTCCTCGGGAGCCAAGAAATCTTACCATGTTATACGTGAAACCACGTTATATCAAACTTGTTTTGATCCACCGGAGTGCGCAGCCCCACCCCCTCCACCCCCCGGAGCACTGCTTTACCATGTTATATCCAAATTTGTATTATCGGGTCGCATTATATTGGGTTAGAGGTGTGTATAGAATATTTTCATAATTTTTTTCCAAAGGTTACTGGATTTTTAGTACTGTGCTTATTAAAGTATCTTATCACTAGCTAAAGGTTTGCTATCATTGGACTTATGAATGGCAGATTTTATTTAGTAGAATTGAGTTCTGCTTATAATAAAATAAAAGAGAAACCTTTTAAAAAAGGAGGAAATTACTCTTTTTCCTTCCCTTTTATTTGTAAACTACCTGGCAAGAGATTCTGGTAACTAGGTGCTATATAAACATTACACTAACTAAAACTGGATTTCGGGTAAGCCATCTTAACAGATATTATTAACCTAAACTTTCAAAAGTGATTGGTGGTTTTTAGGGTACGTCAATCTTATGTTCCCCAACTTGAAACACTGATAAGGGATCTTGCCTCCCGCCCTCCCCCCTTTACAAGGAAAGTGCTTAGCACTTTCTTAATATCAGACTCCTTTAAAGTGGTACATGTTGAGCAACCAAAAATTGAGGCACCCCAAATCAAGTCACCTTTTAGAAAGTGCAGACCTGTTAAAATAGCCACTCTTCCAAAACGTGGCCAATTGTACGTTATCTTGCTTATTCAGCAACAGGAATTAGGAGACTTGTAGTTCAGTAGATGCTTTATTGAAACAATCAGAATACCTGAGTTCTCTTGTTGACTCCGCCATTGACTCATTATGTGATGTTGGGTAAGTCACCTAAACCAGGCCTGCACAACTCGTAAAGCGGCGAGGACCACATTACTCCAAAGAAAACAGCTGAGGGCCGAAACCCCCCAACCCCACAGAAACACCCCGCCCCAGCACCGCTCAGCCCTGCAGAAACACACCCTCCTTCCCCAACACAGCCCCACCAAAACAGCTGTGGGCCAAAAAGGAAGGTTGGGGGTGGGGAGGTGATACTTCATTTTAAATCAACCAGGGGCTCCCCGCTGAAGAGGTGGCTGAGAGCCCTCAGGGGCAAATTAAAGGGCCCGGGGCTCCGGCAGCTGGGGGAACCCGGTTAAAGCTGGATAATTGTTAGCAGCCCCATTTTTACACGTTAGGAAAATGTTTAGGTCAGGCCTGCACAACATGAGGCCCGCGAAGGCTCACTGTGCAGCCCGTGGCGGGGAATCAAAGGGCTCTGGGCTGCCTGCAGCCGCGGGGAGCCCTGAGCCCTATGAATCCTGGCCACAGCTGAGATTTAAAGAGCTCTGGGCTGCCGGCAGCCGCGGGGAGCTCAGAGCCTTTTGAATCCCGGCCGCAGCTGGGATTTAAAGATCTCTGGGTTCCCTGCGGCTGCGGGCAGCCCAGAGCCTTTTGAATTCCAGCCGCGGCAGAGATTTAAAGGGCTCCCCGCTGCTGTGGGCAGCCCAGAGCTCTATGAATCCCGGCCACGGCTGAGATTTAAAGGGCTCTGGGCTCCCCGCCCCTGCAGGCAGCTCAGAGCCCTATGAATGACAGCTGTGGCTGAGATTTAAAGAGCTCTGCGCTGCCGGCAGCAGCGGGGAGCCCTTTAAATCTCTGCCGCGGCTGGAATTCAAAAGGCTCTGGGCTGCCCACAGCCGCAGGGAACCCAGAGATCTTTAAATCCCAGCTGCGGCCGGGATTCAAAAGGCTCTGAGCTCCCCGCGGCTGCCGGCAGCCCAGAGCTCTTTAAATCTCAGCTGTGGCCAGGATTCATAGGGCTCAGGGCTCCCCGCGGCTGCAGGCAGCCCAGAGCCCTTTGATTCCCCGCCACGGGCTGCACAGTGAGCCTTCGCGGGCCTCATGTTGTGCAGGCCTGACCTAAACATTTTCCTAACGTGTAAAAATGGGGCTGCTAACAATTATCCAGCTTTAAAAAACATTTTGAGATCAGCAGATGAAAAATGTGATTAAAGACAGCACAGCCTTAAAGTCTGAGTCTGTTGGGGACAATTTCCTAGAACTGCTTGACTAAAGGAGGACTGGATGAAAGGCATGAATCCACATGGTCCATTTTCCCTCTTGCTTTTAATTTCATTAATCTCTTTTCCTTCAATTTTTTGTTGTTTTTTGATATGTGCCACAAAAATCTCTGTGTTGGGAATATTGCAGTTAACATATGGCAATCCAAAAGTTGTGTACATATTTTGGTTTTGTTTTGGATCTATAGTACTTGTTCTGTATGTTGACAATCTAGAATTAGTTTTGTTTGTTACAAGGAAAAAGATTGAAAAAATTGTATAAATAGTGTTAAAAAAGAAAAGTGTGATTTAAAAAGTTTTGACACAATTCAGCAGCAACCTGTTCTGATTTAAGGTGCATTGCTGATAGACCTCAAATGAGACCTGTCCCGTCATCTTGGCTGGATAGGTTGTGATTAAGATTCAGATGTGGGATTGTAAAATTGGAATGCTATGGAGCATATGCAGGGGTCTCAAAAGAATATAAAGGAGTTGTGGGACGGAGGAGGTTGAGAGGTGTGATATATGAAGGAGTCCATCTACAGGTGGAGGAGAAGAATGTTCCATAGAACCTGGGTAACGGGGAATGGGAAAACTCTTTATTTAACTTTGTAATATTGGTAACAAAGTCAATTTGGATTTGTTTGTCTTTCTTTTCAAATAAGTGGGTTCATTTAAATATTTTGGTATATTTGAGTAATTTGATATTCTTTTCACACAGAGAATGGGAACAGCTCTCCCTTGCCCAAATATGCTACCTCGCCAAAACCCAATAACAGCTACATGTTCAAGCGTGAACCTCCTGAGGGCTGCGAGAAGGTGAAAGTCTTTGAAGAAAGTTTGTAAGTAGTTCTTCAGTTCATAAGAAATATACAATTTATCATTCAGGCAGATCTGACATCGGTTAATTCAGTTCAGTGTCTGGCACAGAAACTGCTCTTCAGACAGACTCTTAACTATTAATACTACTACTGCTGTTAACATTAGTACTTGGACTGTAAAGAGGCCTTTGTAGTCCCATGGTGCTTCTGGCATCGAGCTATGGAATTTGCTTGAAAAGCTGTGTACGTTGGGGTGGTGCATGAAAGATCATCCTGCCCCGTCCACTTCACTTCCTTGGCTGTGAATGGAACTTGCCTTTGTGTCTGCGAGCTAGTTCTTCCCTTACTCTAGCTGCTTATTCTCTTGTATAGTAGGTTAGTATACAGTAGCAGGGAATAGTGCTGCATACATTGCCTGTCCTTACCAACGGAGTCTTTGGCTCTCACTGGGACCATGGGAGGTCCTTAGCCCTCTAAAGGCTTCAAGAGTTGCCCCCTCTTGCCAGTCATTCATACCGGAGTCTGATCTCCATATTCGGTGCCTTTTGTGTCTGATGGAGACCCACTCAGTATTCTAGTGTGAGGGTTGCTATGCTTTGCACCCCACACAAGTTTTGATTGAGTAGAAAAAATTGCAATAGGTGCTTTGATGCCAATATTCAGTATTGTTCATAATGGCTTAAGACACACCTCTTCCGAACTGAAATCAGGTGTATTGGGAAAGTGAGACTTATTTTTGTGATCTGGTCCAGTAGTACTGGAAGATCAACATTCCCTTGTACTTGGGTAAATAAAACAGGATGGTGCTGTGAAGGCTGTCTGCTCAGTCCCTGGGAGGAGGGAGCGTTCCTTGCGTCAACCAGAAAGGCTACCAAAAAACATCAAGGAACAGCACTGGTGGGCTCTGAAGAGAGTCTCTCCAGCCCTCATTTGGTAGAGAAAAGGTCACTGCAAAGTTGAGCCTTTGAGGGGAGGAGAAGTTAAAGGAAAAAATGAGCAGATGCTTGTTGTTCAGGGCTGAGGAGCTAATGTAGCCATTTGGCCGTAGGAGCCTGCATTTTCTAAAGCTTATTCTGCATTAGTGCCTAGAGTTTTGATGACTGGAGTCAGTAGAAAAATGCAGTAGTTAAACTGGAAGAAAACACTGAGAGTCAAAGTGTTTTGGAAACGTGGTGAGGTCCGTCTGCAATACACAGGAGAGGCAGAGAATACATACATATGAAGGAATCTACAGTTGTGGAAAACCTGTCTATTGTGCATACAAATGGGGTAACTGCACTCTCATAATAAGTGCATGCACAAATACCCAGTTGATTTCTGTATACAACTAGGTACATACACAGTTTTTGCATGTGGACCTCCACCTTGTTTTTTTGAAGTCTTGGCAACTTGTTTAACAAGCTGACCTCGGTCTAGAGGGTGAAATTCTCTCTCAATAATTACTATTTAGTATATTTACTACTGTTTAAAATAATTATGGAAATAATAAGTAAAACAGATGGAAAAATCTAGAAAGATGTTTTTAAAAAAAAACAAAACCTTCATATCAGCAATTGTTCTTCCCAGCAGAAAATGTTACACCATAATAACGTATAAAAGACAACTTATAGCACTAGAGGGTTAGTAATACTGGCTATATGTACTTTCTTATTTCTGATGGAAAAAAAATGAAAATTCAGCATAGGATAATCTGTTGAGATACATTTACTCTTATGTAAATGTTCATAATTCGTGCAAAAAAAACAAAACACCCTTGAGACTTACAGGACTTTTATAACTGACAAAAGTGTACAGTAGCCGATAACAATGTATGTATAGAGTACAGCAATATTCCCAAGCTAGTTACAGAATGGTGAGAATATTTTAAACAGGTGTAAGTCAGTGCCTAAATAGGGTGAGTGTGAATTGGTTTGATTTTATATATACCACCTTGGCTATTATCTCATTAGATCTTATAAACTATGTATAATTAAATTCAGCACATAGAGTTTTTCTGTCCAAGAAAAATGTGTGTTAGAGGAAAAGGAGCAAAAGCCTTATTCAGAGCCCAGTGAAGTCAATGAGTGTCTTTTTTTCCATTGACTTCAGTAGGCTTTGGATTGGTCCCTTGGTGAGTTAGTCGGTGGTGCTTTTCTCTTGAAGGACCACATTGTTCCTGACAGGCACTGACAAAAGTGGACAGACAATGTGGATATCCATTGCCCCAAGGGAGAGTCCTAAAGGAATTGTCTCAGGGAGACGTCATCCCTCCCTGCGCTCACTAGTGCGTACACTGGGAGAAGGAGGGAGTTACAGGCAACACAGTCCACTAGGCTAGTGCTACTTGCTCTCCCTGGAGCACCTGGTTTCCCTTCATGGGCCAGTGCAGAGCCAGTGGCGCAGTGACTGCTCCCCACCCCTGTGGGGTTGTCTTACCTCGCATGGAGGTCACAGAGGGAGCAGTCGCTCTGCTCCTTTGAGCACAGAGAGTGGAATTGTGACTGGTCTTTACAGAAGATCTGCAGATGTGTGAGTGAGGCTCTTTGTGTCCTCTACAACCCTCAGTATCTACTAAGGGAGTCCGATTTTGGCTCTGAGTTGGCACAGAACTAGTGCATCTGTTTACTGCTAGGGGGACTTGGCTACTGGAGTTTCTGTCTTTTAGATGAAACAAAACCCTGACCCCATGTAGTCATTAAAGGCCCTGAGGTACATTTTACAAACTGGTTTAGCTTCCATAAAAATTCCAATTCATGTGACTTCCTGCCCCTCTCTTTTTGTATTTGTAATTTGTAGAATCAGTAAAAATTGTTTTCTGTTTCTCTGCAAAGAAAATAATAGTCTGTTAAGAAAAAATAATTGCTTTTATGACAGGCACCTGTAGATGTAGTTTCCATATTACTCCTGGGGGACTTCTGTGCCAAAAATATAAAACCTGCACATATTTTAAAATTCTGCAAATGTTATTTGTCAAAAATAACACTACATAATCATGCCAGTTTCAATTATTTTAGTAATTTATTTCAAAATACCTGTCAGCAAGTATGTCTGTAACAATGCAGAGAGACACAAAATTTCCCCCCAGGAGTACAGAGTTAAAGAAACCCCTATGATAACCCAGTTCCTGTTTCTCTGTCCCCTCCCGCCCCAGAGCCCAGCTGCGGGGGGCCCGCCCAGCCAACACACCTGAACCCCCTACCCCTCAGAGCCCACTCACGGCCCGCCCCCTAGCCCCCAGAGCCTACCCGCAGGACCCCCCCAGCCCAGACACCCCCCCTCTGAGAGCCCAGAGATCTGGAGTTACCTGCTCACCACCATTTCCTTCCCTCAGAGCGTGCTGGGAACTGCAGCTGCTGGGAATCCTCTAGCTCTGTCTGCCCCAGCAGTGTCTTCCAGGTGTGAGCTGGGCCCAGCGGCCCTTAGTGGTGGCTAATAGCACTGCAGCCCATTTCTGTGGGGGAAAGGAAATTCTGCACGCACACATTAATTTCTGCAGCAATTTGCATTGTGCAGTGGCACAGAATTCCCCCAGGAGTACCATATGGAGGCTTCTTTTAGGAAAGTTTGAATCCCCTAAAAATAAGGTTTAATTGAAAATGCTGGAATAAACTTGTAACTTTGCCATAAGGTCTGACTACTGGTTAAAACTATTTAAGATGTAGGAAACACGTAATACATTGTGAGAGTAATATTGACATAATGTTGCTTTTGATTTTCAACTTGAAGAGGAGGGAAGGTCTTTAGGGACTGAGCATATTATCTCCTTAGAACTCTGATCTCTGAGGATAATTCAGTTATCGGTTAGTTCAAAAACTATATAGCTTTTCAAGGGGCTCCAACTCAAAAAGAAATTAGACTTGGAGAATGAAAGACTACAGGTTTCAAAGTACTGGACTGAGGATTACATTCAGGCTTTTTACTCTGTTACCAATTGCAGGTCTAATAGGCAGGTGACAGTTCCTAAAGACAAGTGCTTCAAATGTCTCAGATGAAAGCATTAATGTAAATGTTTGACTTTCAGAGATACCAAACATCCATCGTTTCCACTAAAGTGAATGGGAGCTGTGAATGCTCAGCATTCTGAAAATCAGGCCAAATGATACATAACACCCGTTTCAGAGAGTAGGACACAAAGTGACACTCATTTTAGAAAGTCTTCCTCCTTTGTCTTCTGTGATGCTGCTATATTAGGCCAGCGTTTGTCAAAGAAAAAAATACAATGACAAGTTGTGGAAATCTTCCTAAAAGGGTCAAATTAATGCCTCAGTGCTGTGATATGCAGTGAATCACATCATTCCCAGGCTTAATTCCCAGACTTTCTCAGCCAAGCAAGGTTATCTCCATTGGTTGCCTATCACCTCATCCTTTACTTAAAATATAATCTGTTTTTTTTAAATGTCTGGCTTGTAAATTGACTAATTGGCCATCTGCAAATTGCCAACCCAAAAGTACACATAGGCTTAATTTGTAATTATATGATTGGTCCTATTAACTTGAAGTTAAGATGGTATGTAAATCTTTACAGGGTTGGGTTCTTGGTTTGTAGTTTTATGGAGCAAATTTATAAAAAAAAAAATTCCCCTCTCACCCCTATGGGTGGTATGTGTCTTCCTCAACCTCGGGTCCTCTACCAGAGGCCTGGGAGTTTGAGGGTTCTGCGCAGTATCTTAGCTGTTCCCTACAACTGCATTTTGGACCAGAGAGCTCTGATATTGTTTGGGATCTGTTGGAGCCACTCACTCAGCTTAGGAGTCACAGCCCGAGTGCTCCTACCCCCTGACCACTTTGGCCTTCACTTTCCACATCCTCTCTAGTTCCTCTTTCAGGCCTGGTACTTCTCCAGCTTCTCATATTCCTTCTTCCTGATGTTGCTGTCACTTGCCACTGCTATATCTATCACCACCGCTGTTCTTCTGGTCCTGTCGCTTGATCTTATCCTCCAACCTCATTTTCCAGGGTGGGTACATACTGTTGTTCTTCTTGATCGTGTAGCCAAGCACTCTCCAGGATTCAGAGGCTGTAGCGTATACAGTTCATTGGTTTGAGTTATGGTGTAGTAGGGATTGTCATGAGGGCTCTATTGGCATCTTAACGTACTATCTGATGGTACTTCTCCACTGAGTCTTGGTAATCGGTCTCGAGATTGACGTAGCTAGTTTCTCCGTGATCTTATGCCTCATAGCTGCTGTGCTCTGCAATGAGGGGGGTGGCATGAGTTTCCAGCTTCAGTGGTGGGCTGCACATCACTTTGTCTTCCAGGTCTTCTGGAGTCGGGATGTAATGTGGAGTTGATCTATCTCAAGCTGTGAGAGCAGCTTCCTCTTTACAATGTGAAGCGTGGTAACTAGCTGTTTTCTCAGTAAGTGTGATGTAGGTCTTTTGTCCATCCATAGTCCCTCATACGTTTCATATATCCTCTCATTAGGTCTACTGTTGTAGTAGCATTCCATCAATTCCAGTTCTCTGTCTCGTCCCATGAAATGGTTTGTTCCAGTAGCCCACTTATCGTCAGATTGTCCTGGTTCCTCAACATCTGGCAACCTTGTTAATCCGGCGAGTCCGAGCCGGCATGACTCTCCTAGTTGTGTCACTCTCATATTTGAGGTAGGCAGGTGAAGCGTTAGGGGGTCTTTTGCCCAAGGACCCCTACTGGAAAGTTGGGTACTAATCAGGATTTGAACCCCGGTCTCCCGTACAAAGGCGGCGCTCTTACCACTACGCTATCCAGTCGCTTATGTCTCAGATGAAAGCATTAATATAAATGTTTGACTTTCAGAGATACCGAACATCCATCGTTTCCACTAAAGTGAATGGGAGCTGTTGAATGCCTCAGCATTCTGAAAATCAGGCCAAATGATACATAACACCCGTTTCAGAGAGTAGGACACAAAGTGACATCATTTAGACAACATTTTAGAAAGCTTTTTGAGTTGGAGCCCCTTGAAAAAGCTACATTATATAATAAAATAATAGTTGAAGCAGTAACGTAAGGTGTCTAGTTACACAGCTAAGCCGCATGCCGCGTTGTGCTACGGTATGAGGCACATGTAAAAATAGAGTGCCTGCAATCACAGGCCAGGGGGTTCTCAAATTGGGGGTCGTGAGTTATTACATGGGGCCTCACGAGCTGTTGACTCACTCGAAATCCCACTTCACCTCCAGCATTATAATGAGTTAAATTAAACACTTTTTATATATATAAGGAGGGGGTCGCACTCAGAGGCCCGTGTGTGAAAGAGATTACCATACAAAGTTAGAGAACCATTGCACACTAGACTGATTTTTTTTTTTTTTTTTTTTTTCAGGGCAGTCTATGTCATTGATGGACCCCAGTATTTTAATCCAATATTTGTAACCCCCTCCTGAAAGTTCACCTGAGGGAGCTGCTGGGCAGCTACGCCAGTGAATCTGACAGAAGGCTGACATGAACAGTGAGACAGTGGGAGGTTTCATGTCAAGCGGACTCCACTTTATTATAATGTCCATTTTATAGAGGATAGTAGGGCAGAGAAAAGAGATCTCCAGAGAGAAAAACCACCATCCCTAGAGACAGATGTATGATTTAGGGATGGTTAGTCTAAATGAGTATCAGGCAGCATCATTGCCTTAAGAGGCAGGAAAGGGTAGCAGACAGTAAATAACTTAGTGATAAATTTGGTACACTAATGTATTAATTCTGCTCTGAAAAATGACTTCGTACAAATAGCATCATTGAGACCATGTTTGTCAGTGATTTCCAGATCGTATTTGCTCATTTTACAGGTATAAAGATGTGTTTAATGGCCAGCCCTGCAAACTCAACGTGGGCTATGAAAGTTAAGCTCTGTTTTTCTATGTTGTGCAGCATGACCACCAATGAAGGCTCAACAGACCTCCGCTCTGTAACCCACAAAGAGGAGGAGGGGATAGGGCTCAGGGACAGAAAGGAGGGAGCTCCTGCCCCACCCCCTCGACCTCCGCTCTGTAACCCCTCTCCACAAAGTGGAGGAGGGGATAGGGCTCAGGAACAGAAAGGAGGGAGCTTGCTGGAAGCTGTTGCTTCCTGACTGAACTGGCTGATCTGCTTAAAAGGGCAACGCACTTGAAGTGGGGTCAGCATACTTAAAGGGAAAATGCACATCTCTCTCTCACACTCATGCACGCACCCCCCAGCACTTTGGAAAGTCAGCACCTGTGCAGTCATGCATGTGCTGTCAGGAGGAGGGAGGGGTGCGCTCCAGTTGGATAATGTGGGCTCATCACAGTGTTCAGTTTTTGCAGGGAAGTGTTTGCAGTGACTGCCCTGCATCTATTGTGTTTCCTCCCTCCTGCCTCAGTCCATGCTGCTTTGTAGAGTGTGAGGCTACATTAACAGCGTGTTAACTTTTGAGGGCTCAGCCAAGTGCTAGTCCATCATTTAGCAGCAAGGCATTCCCTGGGAAATATTCCACCCTCTTACTCCAGCCAAGCTTCACAATCATTCATTGCTGCATACAATATTAAACTGTTTGTTTAAAATTGTTTAAAACTTATACTGTATATGTATATAAGGTCTTTCGTCTGGTGAAAAAAATTTCTCTGGGACTTAACCCCACCAATTTACATTAATTCTTATGGGGAAATTGGATTCGCTTAACATCGTTTCACATAAAGTCGCATTTTTCAGTTGTAGTTACGTTACAGGGGGAGGAGGGATAACTCAGTGGTTTGAGCATTGGCCTGCTAAACCCAGGGTTGTGAGTTCAGTCCTTGAGGGGGCCACTTAGGGATCTGGGGCAAAAATCAATAGTTGGTCCTGCTACTGAAGGCAGGGGGCTGGACTCGATGACCTTTCGGGGTTCCTTCCAGCTCTATGAGATACAGGCATATCTCCATATAGCTATCTGTTAAGTGAGGAGTACCATATATTGAAAGCTGTTCAAATTGCAGTGGACAGACTTATTGTTTTTCCAGGATTCTGCTCCATGTAAGAGGATACTTAATATATATTGTAGTGCATGTAGTGCAGTGTAGGCTGCATATGGTCTCCAAATTATATAGAGTTATACAGAAAGGAGGATTTAAAGCTTTAAACACTCCTGATTCTGAAATTGTATGCTTTTGAGGCGCTGACATGATACTACATGCAGAAATCATCAATCCAGAATCTACCTTTCAAATTATGACCTTTACCCTTTTTAAGATGACCTGCAAATAAATTTAGTTATATAATGAATATCTTGAATAGCAAGAGTAAGAGGTGTATTCTGCACATAATATAGGACCATATTGTACCCTCCCTGCAGTCAAATTCATAGAAGGATGACTGGGGGTCCAGAAAACTTCAAAATTCACCCTAATTTCCTTCTAGCAGTAGCCTCAGTTGCAGGAGGAAGAGAGTTTAGACGACGCAGAGGGTTTGAATTCCCAAACCCAGAGTCCAAGGGAATTCTGCTATCAGCTTTGCACATCATGGAGCTCTGAGGAAGGCTGGCCCCCTGTGGTATTATCTTCCACCAACATTTGCACCCAACAGCATGGCTCCTTCAGGGACTGTACTCTCATTGGACATCTTCCTTTATGGCTGTGTACTAGTAACCACGGAGAAGCTGTCCTATAAGAAAAATATACCATAATGTGTGTATTTAATAATACCATGATTTTGTAAAACCTAAATTGGACTTAGTTTGCATCATATGCATAGGCACAACATGACAGGGATAAAAGGGACATAGTTCCCCTCCACCTGCGCACACACATTTTCCTTCCTCTTGGTGCTTTTCTGTGCACATGCATACACAGCGCTGCTAATACATTATAGGGGGAAACAATGCTATAGACTTCTCCCAGCTGCTGCTTTTCTCCTTTCACCACAACCATGCCACACCCTTTGCCAGCCGAGTCCTGGTGAACACACGTGTTGACAAATGAGGCATCAGGTAAAACAGCAGGCTTTTTTCTCCCTGCTGGTGATGCTGTTATGCAGCTACCACCTCCATCTCATCACTTCCCTTCCTCCTCACTGTATCCAGATTGGAATAAAGAAATAGTATTCTTGAAGCGAAACCAGGATGAGAATTGGGGAAACATCAGGAAGGGTAGTAGTGGGAGTGGAAATGGATATGTTTATAGTAAAAGATGCTATTCCTCTGAATACTCTTCAACAAGCTCCCAAATGTGTGGTGTTGGTTTTTTTTGCAGTTATACCTCTGGTTCCTTGTATCGATTACAAACTTTTGTTCCAAATGTGGTTTTGCTTTGGAAAGTCATCATGTAAAATGGGCGCTTTCTTCCTGAATACCACTTCTCTGTGTATGTCAGAGTCCTGTCCGCTAACTTTAGTGTAAAAAATATATGCTTTGACTACTTTTTACTCCTGCTTCACACCAACACAGCCTAAGGAGGAGTAAATTGTGCTCTGTTCTGGTTCCTACATCAGCAAGAATTAACTAGTTTGGGGGCTGTAATTTACTTTCCATTACAAATGTGTAACATTTGCAGATGACCTGGGGCTCAGTTGGGTTGAATTGAGCTGACTTTTGTTGGTAGAATCTATAGTAACAGTGATGCAAAAATCAGAACGCAGCTTGATTTTTCATTTCAGTACCTAGGAGCAGTTTGCAGGACTGGCAGTTAGAAAAAAAATCTATCTCTAAAAAAGGCAGAGTTGATTAGAGTCTGAGAAACAACACATGGACATTTCCACAATGGCTTCTGAACAGAATTACTTTTCAGAGTAGAACCACACTTAAGCCTGATGTAGTCTAGAGCAGACTTCCATAGTGCATCTTGAGAATCAGGAGACAGTAGGTCTGCAAGGTAGGACGTAAGCGTTTGATCTTTAGTTCTCCTCCAAGTCACAAATGCTGTCAGTTATGTGAATGCTGCTAATCTTGCTGTATGGTCATGCTGCAAATTATTCTAAATATGTTGATTTTTTTTGTCACAGTATGCACAGGTCACCTTTTAAAGATAGTCTATGCTTTTCTGCCAAAGAGTGAATCTGATTTTTCTGTGTTGAATTTAAACCATTTTGTTTTGTGTTTTATTTGCAGGCCAAAGCCATTGCATGAAATTCCAGCCTTCTACTGTCCTGACAAGAACAAAGTGAATTTCATTCCTAAAAGTGGCTCTGCTTTCTGCCTTGTCAGTATTCTCAAGCCGCTTCTTCCCACACCGGATCTTACACTCAAAGGCACTACTCATAGCCTGACTGTCTCCTCTGGCATGACACCTAATTTGTTACAGCCCATTGCCATGGCCTCCCTGTCTGCAAACACTGAGCAAGACCGGATCTCTCGTGGAACAAGTACAGTAATACCACAGACCTCTATACTCCAGCAATCAGGACATATCGAAGAAGCTGAGTGATGTCTCCATTGTGCAGGCATTGTTCTGGAGAGACTGCTAGGAAGACCTTGTTTAAACTAGTTGTGTGGTCACACCTGTTTGTTCATTTTAACAACTCATGACATTGTCATAGTCATATTCTGCTGATCTCCATGACTATAGTGGTAGCATTCTGAGAAATCTAGGAGGAGGCAGCAGATGAAGCAATGCTGTACTCTGCTTGTGAAGACTCACATTCAGTTTCTCACCTGCATTTTTTTTTCCAAGCTCTGATAAGACAGACTGTTACTAATTCTTTGCCATTGGAAGGTTCAGTTATTGTGATGCTTTGTGTCCTTCAGACTTTTTCAGCAACAACAAAAATTCTGAGACACAGCTGATGCCAGCAACCACTATAACTTGCAGAGGGAGGGGTAACCATATGGCACTGCAAGACCCATCTTTTGTATGAAAATGAATATTTTATAACAAGTTTGCATTTTCTGATACAGAGCGGGATGTTCAAAAGACACTTTCATAGCCACTGTTTTCCCTTCTTTGGGTGGTACGTTTTTCTCAGCTGTTTTCCAGCTGCTGAGACCAAAGGATTGTTGAAATACTTTAGCAGTCTCCACATGTGACCTTCTTCAACAGTCCCTACTCCCAACAAAAGCAAATCAATTAATGCATACAAAATGTAAAACAAAAGGAAAGAGAAAACAATATTAGTATGTTATGTGCATTTGCTTTTGATATCAGAGGTTTGTGCTTTGGTAAACCACATTGTTCTTGAGCTCCTACTCCCTAGATGGAATTCCTGTGTACATTTAATTACATGGGCAGAAAATAGCATTTTAGAGCACTTGTCCCAGTAGTGTAATCACTTTTCCATAGAACTTTTGTTTGGGTTAAAAAAATGTCTCTTCCTTGCCTCCACCCAAACAAACAAAAACAAAAGCTGCCACTTGACTCTTGAGAGATCTCTTGGTTACTTGTGTAATTCAGTCTGAATCATGCATCAGTTTTTGGCACAAAATTCACTCTGTTGTGGCTGATCACTGTACTGTGGACCCTAGCCACATGATACTGAGATGGCTATGCATGATTCCTTGTCCTTGTCATAATGTTGTTTTGTGGGTGTCTTGAGGGTAGTAGTTTGTTAGGCATGGTATTCGTTACACAGCAATCAACAGCAACAGATATGTTCTCTCTTTTTGACTAGCAACATTGTCGAGTGTGTCAGAGAAGATATGTTGATACCTGGTTCTGGTTTGCAGCTGTTACCAGTTTCCTGTATGCCTCTGTGGTTCTTTGACTGTTGAAATAAAAAATGAAAATGGGGAGGAATGTTCAAAGAGAGCTTGTTTAGGGACTGCAGTAAGGTTTCTCCCAGAGTACTGAAATGCACTTCTTGCCTTTAGATAAATATCACAGTCCAAACATCTGCAGCTGCTTTGATACCAAAGTATCTTCAGGTTACAAAAATCAGTTGACAGAATCCCTGTTTTGGGGTGGTGGCTTCAGTCATTTCAAAGTAAGTGTTTTAATGTATAGTCTCTGGGTCTGAATAGTCACCCACACTGCATATGTGCAGCTTTCATTGACTTACATACAAACAACTCCCATGGATCAGCCGCATAATCACACACCTGTTTGTACATCTTTTTAAGAACCATATCACAAATGTAATAGTTTTGTTCTTTGTGTAACACACTTGAGAACTTGGTTGCAGACACCTGAGCCAGGAAAAATATTTGCGTGTCTTAGCAGCTAATAGTTTCTACGTACTTATGATGCACATTGGGTAGTTCATATAAATCGCACATAATAACATATAGCAATAAATCTACTAAAAGAATAACTGTAAAATGCACCAGCCTACATAAGTGCTGCATTTATGGTACAATGAGCATCTTTTGTAAAGTTACCTAATAACCAAATTCCACCACTTAGTCCATTGTGGTTATTTGTGGGGTTATTAGATCTGTTAAATTACTTAAATTGAGGACCAAATCCTGCTCACTTTACTCATTCCCATTGAAATCAGTGGGATTTCTCATGTGAGTAAGAGGATTTGGTCACAAATGAACATATTTGGTCCACACCAATAAAACTGGAGGAGGGGAGAGTTTGATAAGATAGTGGTTAGTAGGTCAAAGCTACATTATAAAAGATTACCATTTTAGGAATAAATGGGACATTACTAGTAAATTCTATGGATGCCTAAGAGTGGTCTCCTTTCTAAAAACAAAAATGAAAAATCATGGTAGCTTGTTTAGACAGTGTTAGGGTTTGGACAAAATCTGATATTTTTGGCTTTGTGGAAGATGGGAATACTTAGGCAAGGGGGCTTTTTGTATGGCATCCAAACTAATTTCTACTTCTTTCATAGTTACAGGTAAAGTGCTTCTGCCATTAATGCCAAACAGCATGGTGCTTATCAGGAGATCTTAACTGGATAGTTAAGTACCAAAGGGCTAAAGTCAGCATATAATAAAACTTTTAGTCTTGGGGTTCACAGTCGTCCGTCCAAATGCATTCTAATGTCTTTGTTCAACATAGGGAATATTTTAAAATAGGACATGAGATCTCCTTAGATTTTTCTGTAGTATCCATCATTGTAATAGCTGAACATTACCCCCTCATTTAGTCAGTTCACACAGAAGTGCAGTATGAGGCAATGTACTATATAAAATGATGGGCTACTCCACTAGGAACCAAATGTAAATTCTGGGTTTTTTATAAAAGTTGAAAAACCCCAAAACTGAATTAGACGTTTTTTAATGTTAAATTTTTTTGAACATGTCACAGCAATGACTCATAGTAAGGTGGTAAGATGGCTTCTATTTGAAGATCAACTTTTGCAAAAAAAAATTCTTTAGCCTTACATTTTTCATGTTCTTTCTTGTTCCAGAACAGAGGTATTTGGTAAAGTTTTATAGGTCTTTTTAAAGACATGGATCTTAGAATAGTGTATTGGTTTTTAACTTCTTGAAAACGGGGGGTGTTCCATACATATCTCAAATATGGTATGACATAAAGACATCAAATTAGTTGTGACATACCTGTCCCCAGTGAAAACTAGTGCAAAAGGCTAGCTACCTTTTTGAATTCTCTAATTCTTAATTATTTAGTCAAAAATTGTCCAGTGACCATTTACGTGGGTCATAATTTGATACACCTAAGACTCGTTTTTCTGAGGTGTTGAGTATTCCCAACTACAGTTCAAAGCAGTGGGTGGTTCAGTGCTTACCTTAGTATCCTAAACTGGACATCCCACACGTGAGGCATCCAAGGTTAGTGAACACTTGACCACGTAGGCCTGATTTCTACCAACATTAAAGACAGTCCAGTGTCTGTGGAGTTCATAAGCTCTGTGCCATTGCAGTAGCAGTAATACAGCTCTAGGTTGGCAGTTGCAGCTATTAGAATATTTTTCTTCCTTCTTTACTCAAGACACAGGATAATAGGATCTTATTAAACTTTCATTTGCTTCTGCTGCTTATTCCTCACCTGATGCCATAATCCCATGTGTGACATTACAGTTTAATGAGATGTCAGAGAAAAAAGAATGACATGCCAGGAGTATTAACTTTTAAGAAAAATCCTGTTTTCATCCATGTGACTCCAGTAAAGAAGAGAGGACGGAAAATACAGAAAATACTATTTCCATAAAACCAACAAGTTTCAAAGTGGCAGCCGTGTTAGTCTGTATCAGCAAAAATAACGAGGAGCACTTGTGGCACCTTAGAGACTAACAAATTTATTTGGGCATAAGCTTTCGTGGGCTAAAACCCACTTCATCAGCTGCATGGAGTGAAAAATACAGTCGGAAGATACCTATAACAGTACATGGAAAAATGTACTTTTCTTGTACTGTTACAGATACCTTCCGAGTGTATTTTCCACTCCGTGCCTCTGATGAAGTGGGTTTTAGCCCACTAAAGCATATGCCCAAATAAATTTGTTAGTCTCCAAGGTGCCACAAGTGCTCCTCATTGTTTTTGATAAAGCCAACAGCAGTTCTTCAAGGATATTTATTCTCAGGCTATTCTTTTAGCTTACTTTAAATTATGGTTTACCAATCTCAAAACATTGAAATTACTGGAGAGTACTGTAGAAGTTGATTCTGTTGGGGAAAATAGGGAACCTGTATAGATAGGCACTTACATATCCCTCATCCTTGTAGTATCTGGGGAAGTTAAAATATTATGAACATTATACACCTGTTAGCAAACACATGAAAAAACATAGTGATGGTGAATTTTAGGCCTATGGCAAGGATAGCATTTCTCAGTGCTTATGCCTCAATTTACCACTTTTAATTCCTATTCCCAATGGGTTAAAGTTGCCAAGAAAGCTTTTCAAGCAAGGAGTTACGAGAAATTTAAAAAATAAATTTTGGTAATGAGAAAAATTAACTACTAGGGACATCCATTAGCCTTTCCCCAATCTCAGGACTGACTTACTTTTGCTGTTGGTGTTATCGGTGGCAAATAAATGGTCATGCAAAAGTCCCTTACAAGAGTACCCTCTTTTTTTCCTTCTCCTCCATCATCTCTGAAATAATGTGGTGTGACTTCCACACATCAGTTCACTGCCGGTGGTATCACAAAAGTTTTACCCTTTCTGATCTATTTTCTCTCTTGCTGAAGACCAGTCATCTTTTCCAAAAAACTTTAGGGGGAAAAAATCTGATCTGGTAAACTGCGTGGAAATAAAATGTGTAACGTGTAGTTGCAAAGACCAATAATAATTGAGTATCCACAGGTATTTTGATCCACTTCTGTCTCTTAATGCACATATTAGTCTTGTTTGTTGGGGCCTTTTTCCTCTATTTTTATAGTTGATGTGAGACTTATGTCTGCTAGAAATTTCTTCTTGAACAAACATTCAGACTTGTCCTACCCACCCAGAATTTATTCACACATTTTCAATAAATATCTCCAAAACAGGGCATGTGTGTTATTTTTCATTTATTCTTTGTTTTCATTGTTTATTGTGAGGGCAATAATTAAATCAGTGACCAAAAATAAAAGGCCTGGCCATAGGCACCCAAAATGATTGTTACTAGAGGACCAAGACCTCTTCATCCAGTCCTGAAGTCAAGGGGCACTTCCCACCTATTGTACTCAACAGGAGTTGAGAACTCTCAGGACCAAAGCTGTTTTTCTTTGATAAAGCTCAAGTTAGTAAAGGAATCATCCATCGTAATCAAAACGGATGAAAAAGCACAATGTAAGAGCTAAATGTCATTACTGTTAAAGAGCTTTTATGAGATTCTGGTCAGTTTTCAAAACTATAGGTACATAGGCACCTAAAATCAGGGCACTTTAAAAATGCAGGGTCCTGCAGTTCCCATTGATTTCGATGGGATGTGGGGGTGCTTAGCTCCTCAGAAAATCAAACTGCTGTTATATAGGTGCTAGTATATTTAGGTATTTAATTCAGAGACACTTTTTTTGCAAATGTTGGGTTGTGTGTATAGTTACGGGGAAAGAATATTAACCATATTTCATCCAATGGTTCAAACACAAATGAAACCCTGTTACTGCTTTCTTGGATTCATTTTGTCTTTTGCACATAGCTTTGTGAACTTCAACTTTGCTAAAGGATTGATGTTTGGCAAAGCAGCAGCTCTTGTAGGGCTGAATTGCAGGAAGGTAATCAAAAATTGCAGTCAACATTTCAAATCAGATCTTCATAGAAATGTATTCTGCAAGCATTCACAGCTTCAGAAATAACCCGTTTATTCACTTCTTCCAATCTGAATCCTCAGTATATTGATAGTTAAGAATATAATTTTGGTTTTATACTTTGTGAACTGCTTGCTTTTTATTAAATTGTGTAATTTGGGAGGATAGCGGTAAGAAGATACTGAATTCCCCCTTCAATTTTATTTTCTATGTTAACTGTCATTTCTTTCCTCTGTTACAGTGCTAATTTGTGGAGATGCTCATATATGTTGTACTGATGCAGTAGAACACTAGAGTTACGAACTAACCAGTTTACCACAGGCCTCATTTGGAACTGGAAGTATGCAGACAGCAGCAGAGACCAAAAGGAAAAAAAGCAAATGCAGTACAGTACTGTGTTAAACGTAAACCAGTAAAAAAAATAAAGGGAGAGCGACATTTTTCTTCTGCATAATAATGTTTAAAAGCTGTATTAAGTCAATGTTCAGTTCTAAACGTTTGAAAGAAAACCATGACATTTTGTTCAGTTACAAATATTTCAGTTACAAACAACCAACATTCCTGAGGTGTTCGTAACTCTGAGGTTCTGCTGGTAGATTGCTTTGTTACATGTAAGTTGAGTGAGTGAGGTGTCTTCCAGGAATACTGTGCCAAAAGGACCTATTTCTGAGTTAACGCTGTTGTAAATCTGGAGTAACTCAATTGAGTTAAATGGAGTTGCTCTGGATTTACACCGTTCTGTCTTTGATATGCTATTTGTGCCCATGCTACTTTTGCCTAACAGCATGAATCTGAGTTCTGATTTGTGAACTCTTTCCACTGAAAATATTCAAAATCTAGAATAGATGAATTTGCCTACAATAAAATAGTAACATTTCCAGCTACTTTTTTACCTTTTGTTGTTGTTTTTTGACAGCTGAGAAGGTTTTATGTGCTGTGGTGGCCTGAACATTTGCTTCATTAATTATCCTGAGGGTGGTGGATGTTTTTGCTGCATTACACCTGAGCCATGTCCCTTTCAAAGGAAAAGTTAGAAAGGGAGGATATAGGGAAGATTAGGCTGGAAGACAGTAGGCAGAGGTGAAAGTAAAATGGTACGGGCCAGTACAGAGGACCAGTAAGAAAAGGAGACTGACTGACAGAGAGGGAGAGAGAAGCCTGCTCCCTGCATAAGAATAGTTTAAACTCAACTGTTCCCTGATGATTCAGCCCCCAGGGCTAGGTCTCTGGCAGTCTTGTTAATTTCACTCACAGTAGCTGAGGGGAGGGGGTCAAGGGAAGGGTGTGCTTGACCATGGCAGGGGCAGTGTCTGTCTGCCCCCAGGATGAGGGGATTGCTCCAATACTAATATACACAACAAATACAAGCATTTGGCTGCACAGCTTAAATCCAGAGCTAATAAAAGCAGGTGGAAGGGGAAAACTTCACTGTCACGTTGGTTTCTCATCTCCTCCCTCCCCCTCCTCCAGCCAGGCTGCAGATAAGGCTCTGCATTCCTTCTCGCCCCCTAGCAGGGTTTTTCCTCTAAGCTCTATCTTGCAGTAGGGAGACTGGCTGAGATGCCTGCTGCTGCTTGAAAAAGAACAGTGTAAACTCAGCTGTTCCCTGTGCAGTTCAGTGCCCAGAGTTAGAAGCTGTTTCTGGCATCCTTGTTAATTTCACTCCCAGTTGTTGGGGTGTGTGACCCATGGCAGGCGCAGTTCTTTTCTGCCCCTGGGATGAGGGGATCTCCTAAACACAATCAAAATCAGGAACCATTTCCAAGTTCAAATCTATCCCATTCCCTCCCCAGCAGAGGAGGGATGGTTGTGATGTCCAAACTGCTTGCAGATCCTCTTTGAAATGTTACTGTTTAAAAAAAACACAACACAAAAAACATGGAGAACATGGTGGAAAGATGTGTCATGATGATTAGGGTTTATTTTGGGCAAAGCAATTTTGCTAAAGCAACTAAAGATTCACAGGGAAAGCAAATAGCCCTCATAGACAAAACCACAAAGGGATTGGAGGGGAAAACTGAATATTCAGGGAAATTATTGTGCCTTCTTTGAAAGAAATAGTAGTTTTCATTCCAATCCACCATCTTTATATAGTGATTTAAACACCTGAAATGTCCTTAGGACGTCGGGTGCAATCTCAGATCGCTTTTTGTTTTGGCCTGCCTGCAGAGTGCAGAGGCTGAAATTGACAAAACTGTCTCTAAATATCTCTCGTATATTTCATGAAGGCTATTCCAGTTGTCCTTCATTCACCCTTGACTTCCCCTCCCTCGCCACCCCTAGCTCCCTCCCTGGCTGGCTGGCTGTGGTTTTTGCCTTGGTCACTTACTCTTTGGCACACCCAGCCCAGCGGCACCTGCAGGCTCTCTGCAGGTAGCAGCCCACAGGGGCCGGTTGTTGGGGTCGCTGCTGGTCAGTGACAGGCTGCAGCTGCATTGTTTGTGACACATTCATACACATACACACAGTATGTATTACTATCCCGCGGGGAGGGCGCCGGCGGTGCCCTTTTGAGGGGTGGGGGGACAGGGGAGACAGTATTTCTGCTGCTCCAGAGGTGAAAATAAGCCGGTCCAGTCTGGCGTACCGGCAGGAGCCAGTACGCCATGCTGGACCGCATCGACTTCCACGGTGGGGATTGAAAGGGCTCTGGGCTGCCCGCGGCTGCAGGCAGCCCAGAGCCCTTTGAAATCCCGTCTGTGGCTCTGGCAGCTGGGCTGGGGATTTAAAGGGGTCAGAGCTCCCCGTGGCTGCGGGGAGCCCAGAGCCCTTTAAATCCCTGCCATGGCTCTGGCAGCTGGGCTGGGGCCAGGATTTAAAGGGTTCCAGGCTTCCCTTAGCAGCAGGAGCTCTGGGCCCTTTAAATCCTTGCCCCAGCCCTGCAAAGCTCGGGGTTCCCCCTGGCAGCCGGAGCACCGGACCCTTTAATTTGCCCCTGAGTCCCGGGCAGCTCCCAGCCACCTCTGCAGCTGGGAGCCCCTGGCTGATTTAAAGGCTCTGGGTGTCCCAGTCACAGCTGGTTCCCCAGGGCCTTTAAATCTTGAGAGGCCACGCCTCTTCTGGATGAGGCCACACACCCCTCAGGACTCCAGCAGTACCCATACATCCTGTAAATTACTTCCACCCCTGACAGTAGGTTAATCCTCACCCCTATTCCCCACTGCCTCAAAGAGACACATTGAGAGTGATTTTCCCCACCCATTTGGTACGTTCTATAGACTCTTTGACACCTGTCATGCCTATGAGTCACCCTGTTTAAGGAAAATAACAGCAATCTAGAGAACTGGAGAGGCGAGCTGCAGTAGATGGCTCCCTGAATGGATGAGTGGAGAGAAGAGGACACCTGCATTCCTCTGGAACCTAATTCACTGAAGCTGCTGCACTTCATTACTAATTAAGTGGCCTATAGAGAGGGCAACCTTACAGAGGAAGCTGCTCAGACATTTCCTGCAAATTAAGCTCCATACCATTCTGAGTTTTTTCTTCTTAATGTATTTTGGTTCAAGTAGCCTCCCCAAATACCCTTTCAGCCCCTGAGTCAGAATTGGCTTGTTTTGCTGATCTCTACACACACAAATCAGACCTACTGATGGAGGAGGCTTTTGCTGCAGAGCAGCAAACTGGAACTATGCTCATCCTATGCCTGTGAGCAACAGTAGCTCACTTCCTTGAAGTCAGGTGAGAGTGCTGATTGTTGCTAAGACTTGTCTGCTCTCAGTAGGTCCTTTCTGTTTAGAAGGCCAGAACATTTTCCCTTCTGACAAATCATCTTCAGCCATATGTGAGCTCAAGATGGAGGAGCGTGACTGACGCTTTCCTGGAAATGCCCACAAGGAGTAAAATCAAAGTGAATGTCCAAGTGTATTAGATTTCTTTTAAAAAAATAAAGTGAACAGATTGAACAGAAAAATAAATAGCCTGCTAATCAGAAATTCAGAATAATAGAACAAGCTACTGACTTTTTTTTAATGCTCATCAGGGCTCCTGAGACAGGAGACCTATTAAGAAGTGATTTGTCCTCAGCCCTCTTAGAGACTTCAGGAGACTCTCACCCCAGCCTGGCCTCTCTAATTCTCCACATGGGGTTCCTGGGAGAATCCTAGGAGCTTTTATCTCTTTTAGACGGTGATAAGGTGTCTGTCAGCGTGGTGTCACTGCTTCCCCAGAAATCCCTTTTTTAAAATGGAATTATCTTTTTTTTCTTAAGTGTTGTCATAAAAAGAGGGGCTTTATGACAAAGTTCCAAAAGCCTTTCCTGCAATTTGCTGTTGAGGTGGGCCTAAGGATTCTGTGGGCCTATGAAGGTAGTGCCCTATAGAAATAGGCACAAGTGATGCATGAGTACCCCCTTGATGAATATGTGGTATGAACGAGAGAGAGTTTGGGTTCTGGGATATTTTATTAACCTTTGCTGCTATAGGGAGACAATGATACTATTAGTGTTTGGTCACTTGTTCTTTTCAATTTTTGCCTGCTAAGTAAAATCAGTTCAGGTAAGCAGGATGATGGGACAGTAATCACACTTTCCACTATTACAGTAGAGTCCTTGTATGCAATTGCAGATAACTGTGTGTAAGAAGTGGAGACGATTCTTTAGTTTCAATGCCTTTTTTTAAATCCTGATCATGTTTTTTGTTTTTCTCTGGTGGTTGGTTGGTCAGTCTTTGAATACCCTTAGAAATAACCCTAGCCATTTTTTCCTAGTACAAAAGACACTGCATGCCTTGCAGCATGGTTAGAATTATAGGAGACATCAGACAAGAACAAAAACAACATAAGTGAGACCATGTTGCCGATTTGTTTACTGACTTAATGTAAGAGATTTTCTGTAAAACTGCCATAGATGAAGACTAGCAACGTCTTAAACAACAACTGAGGCTACGTCTTCACTACCCGCCGTATCGGCGAGTAGCAATCGATTGCTTGAGAATCGATATATTGCGTCCCATCTAGACGCGATATATCGATCCCCGAACGTGCTTATATCGATTCCGGAACTCCACCAACCCAAACGGAGTTGCAGAGTCGACATGGGGAGCTGTGGACATTGATCCCGCGCCATGAGGATGGTAATTAGATCTTAGATACTTCGACTTCAGCTATGTTATTTACGTAGCTGAAGTTGCGTATCTGAGATCGATTTTCCCCCGTAGTGTAGACCAGCCCTAAGAGTACTTCAACAAACCAGTGCTGTAAATCCCCAATCTTCGCTAATCTGTCTCCAGTCACTACAAGTTTAGAAGGAATCCAACAGACGAGAGATTTGCTATTCCCCTTTTATTTTTAACAGATCCTCCTTTGCATTTCAAATGTCTGTCTGATATCCAGTTGATTTTGGAAATATTACAAAAGTGCAGAAACCAAATAAATTATTTTCACTTATTCTTCTTATGGGTCAAAAGTGTAAGAACAAAAGCTATAAAAGCAAGTTGCTTAAGATAAATCGACTTCACTGAATGAAAAATGGATCTTTCCTCATGACTGTTAGGAATGATGAGATTGGATGTTACTAGACTGGTATGAGGTGTTTCCTGTTGAAGTACTGTAACTAAAAGACATTCAAGTTCAGAGTTGCTTTTAAAAGGCAGATTGTTACCTGTGACACTAATGATAGGCAGATTACTAATCCTGGAATCTTTTGGGGAATTTCTCAGGCCATGGGGAATGCTTTCAAATTCGTACAGGTTTTTAGCAGAGCATGAAGAGAAAAGAAATGGAAAGATTGATCCTGTCTAGTCAGGTTGCAAAGAAGACAGTTCTTGAATTCTTGAGATTGAGTGTTGTCCCAATATACTTACAATAGAGAATGTATTCATTTCCTCCATTAAATAATCATAATTTATTTGTGAGATGGTGAAGATAAACCTGGGGCAGGATAATGTCAGCTATGAGGAAATTTCTCAGGCCCGGCAGTTTCCCTTGTAGGCAGACATAGTTACACAGCAAGTCATTATCATGCTGTAAGTATAACTCAGGCTCCCAGGCCAATGCTGTACCATAAGTGCTTTCTCTTACCCCCATGCAGTTGCTCTACAACCTTCTGAAATATGATTCATTAAATGCATAGGCATTTTACAGTGTAACAGAGATTGATCCTGGACTCACTTTGTTTCAGAAACTTATGGATTTTCTCTTACATGTTAGTTTCCACGGTTAAACTGTTGTGCAAATTAAACTTCTTCTTCGAGTGCTTGCTCATATCCATTCCAGTTAGGTGTGCGCGCGCCACTTGCACGTTTGTCAGAGAAACTTTTACCCTAGCAACACTCGGTGGGCCGGCAGGTCGCCCCCTGGAGTGGTGCCGGTATGGTGCCTAATATATACTCCTGCCGGCCCGCCCGCTCCTCAGTTCCTTCTTACTGCCCGTGTCGGTCGTTGAAACAGTGGAGCGCGGCTTAGCTGATCTCCACCTACCCTAGCGATTTGCTTGTTCTTTAGCTTTTTCGTGTACCGGTTTCAAGCCATAGTTTTTCTCTAGTTCATTGTTAATTACTGTTAGTATAGTTGTAGTTAGTGTATATAGTTTAAAAGGATCGGGGGTCCGCCCCTTCTCCTCCCTCGGCACCGGGGCCCATGCCTGGTTCACCGGGCTTCAAGCCCTGTGCGACCTGCCGTCGTTCGATGCCCACAGGAGACCCGCACGACTTCTGTTTAAAGTGCCTCGGTGAGGGCCATCTGTCGGACAAGTGCCGTATCTGTAAGGCGTTCAAGCCCCGGACCAGAAAAGAGCGGGACTCTCGCCTAAAACAGCTCTTGATGGAGGCAGCTCTAACTCCTCCATCCTCGGCTCCGTCTCTGGCACCGGGAACAAGTGCTTCGTCTGTCCCGGCACCAGCAAAGACGCCTCAGCACCTTCCGTCACCAGCCCAGTCCTCCAGCCGGCACCGCTCACTCTCCCCGAGGAGCAAGAGACTCAAGGCTCTTGCGGTACCCTCGGTCACGCCGCACTTAGAGCGCAGCTCCAGGTCGGATCGCCCAGCACCGCCAGCAGCCGCGGCACCGCCTGCTCCTGCACCGTCGATTCCGGCCTCTCAGGAGCCATCGAGTCCGGTGCCGACCAGCTCCCCGGCCCGTGCTGTGGTAGAGCTCGTCATCCCGACTACGCCGGAGACCTTTTCCAAGGCGCGGGACCTCATCGCTCTTACAGAGCCTGAGCTGCCTCAACCCCCGGCACCGCCGGTGCGGGTTATTCATTCGCTGGGCAAACCTGCCATGGTGCGACCATCATCTCCGGGCACCAAGGAGCTCCGCCGATCTCATTCGGGATCCCCTGAACATTCCCGGCTCCGGCACCGATTGCGTTCCCGGCACCGATCACAATCCCGACGTCGCTCGCAGTCCCGGCACCGTTCTCCATCCCGGTGCCGGTCGTACTCGCGGCACCGGACCAGATCCCGGTCCCCATCATACCGTTGGCACCGCTCCAGATCCCGGCACCGCCGAGCCTCTCGCAGCCGATCCAGGCATGTCGGCGTTTGGCACCGGTCGACCTCCCGGCACCGCGCTGGTCATAGGTCCCGGTCCCGCTCTCCATTTCACCACGGCTCCCGGTACCGTTCGCCGGCACCGCACAGGGACAGCTATTATGGACGCACAGATACGGTCCAATCTGCTTCAGCTCCCCCGTGGCCATCCCGTCATATGTCCGCCTCCCCGTACGCGGACAGCGCATCTTATGGAGGATCGGACACTCAGGCCCATCAGGACCAGGGGCCACCTCAGTGGTCCTTTTGGACACCCTGGGCCTACCACCAAGCCCAGGG
>NC_133778.1:19676047-19714626 GCF_003597395.2 Chelonoidis abingdonii | reverse complement strand
GCCAGGGTAAACCATTGGCCCAATCTCAGCTTCGTTTTGACCGCAGAGCAATCGTATGGATTCGAAAAGAATGTGGTCATTGCTGATAGACTAGATAATAAAAAGGTAGTAGAGAGATCTACGGACTGCGAAGTTTCAATCGCTCACTTATTAGATCGGTCGGTACTTCGTTAAATCTGCAAGGTATCGGTACTGATAGTAGCGGAATCCTATTTTATCCTCTGTCGCGAAAGGTCATTCTTGGATGGCTACTGGATGGAATGGATATGAGCAAGCACTCGAAGAAGAAAAGACGGTTACTCACCTTTGTAACTGTTGTTCTTCGAGATGTGTTGCTCATATCCATTCCACACCCGCCCTCCTTCCCCACTGTCGGAGTAGCCGGCAAGAAGGAACTGAGGAGTGGGCGATCCAGCAGGGGTATATATTAGGCGCCATACCGGCGCCACTCCAGGGGGCAACCTGTCGGCCCACCGAGTGTTGCTAGGGTAAAAGTTTCTCCGACGAACGTGCACGCAGCGCGCGCACACCTAACTGGAATGGATATGAGCAACACATCTCGAAGAACAACAGTTACAAAGGTGAGTAACCATCTTTTCTGTGTTACTGCAATGCTTCTAACCTATAGCATCATAAGGCATCAACCACTTGACGTAATTGAATTGAGAATTTACGTTATGACTTCACTTCAAAATATGGGACCACTCCCCATGTGCAAGACAGATCAGGCGCTGGTCCAAAATCAGGTGCTCTGCTCCTTAAGATGGTGCACAGTCCTAGAGTATGTCCACAAGGACCTCCCTATAAACCTTCCAGACCCTCTGCTTCTCAAAACCAGTGTCAGGCTGACAGGTTGGGGACCTGAAACACCACAAGGGAATCAGATGCTGTGTTTCCTCTTCCCAAGGCTCCAATCTCCTGGCGCTGAGAGCTGTTAAACTGGCCCTATGGAGGGTCCAGAGCCACCCAGAGGGAAATCACATCTTAGTTCAGTCTGACAACATGACCAGCGTCACATACATAAGCAACCAAGGAGGGACAAGTAGCCCAATGCTACATGTAGAAGCAATGGACATAATCAGATGTGCAGAACAGTCTCTTTCTTCCTTAAGAGTACTTCACATAAAAGGAGAACTGAACCAGAAAGCGGATTGGCTGAGCAGATGCAAAATCAAAAACTTGGAATCATGTCTGAACCAAGAAGTTTTCAACCTGATCTTGCAGTGGTTCGGTCTGCTGTCAGCCAACCTGTTAGCAAATCGAAAGGAACGCAAAAAGTCCAGAGAACTACATCAGGAAAACAGATACCCTGTCACACAAATGGCCCAAGGCCTGCTATGCACCTACCTATCCTTCCCATTGCGAGGGAAAGTATCCAGACAAAGTGGGAATAAGCATTGATTATAGTGATAATCCCTCACTGGTCAAGGGGACCCTGGTTTTCTGACCCAAGAGAGCTAAAAATGGAACCAACATTACAGCTATTAGTGAGACCAGGCATTCTTTTCCAAGGTCCTCCTCTTCTTCCAGACCAACAGCAACTATCAACCTGGCTATTGAAAAATAAGTGTTAGCAACACACTGCCTCCATTCCAGTCATAAGACATTTTTCTCTCATCCAGGAGAGTCTCTGCACTAGAAGCCTACTCCTCCATCTGGGCCAAGGTCAGTGTCTGGTGCCAGAAGCACACTGCAGTAAGGTGCAGGGATCCCAGCTATTTCAGACTTCCACCAAGAACGTGTGTACAAAGATCTTCAGCCAGGTATCAGCTGTTAGTAGTGTTCTAGTAACAGGATCTTTGTGTTCCTTGGCAAAGAACCCCCAAGTATCCAGGTTCAAGAGTAGTGAAATTGGCCAAACCGGTGGTCAGGTCAGTCTTCCCAAAGTGGGACGTACCACTGGTGTTGAAAGCCCTAATAGCTCACTGCTTCAACCCTCTGATTTCAGCATCAGCATTCCATCTTTCTATCAAAACCTGTTTATTGGTCGTCATTAGGTCTGCTAGGTGAGTATACCAGGTGGCAGCCTTATCTATGCAGGAAACTTACTGCATGTTCCATGATAAGGTGGTGCTGGGAATGCCACAGACATTATCTTTCCCTCATTCTGCCCAAGGCTACTGCATCCAGCTGAGAAACTGTGGCACAATTTTGATGTCAGATGTAAGAGAACTGTGGGAGATGCTGCTAGCAGAAAGGAAATTATTGGGTAAGAAAATGTACATTACTGTCTGTTCATTTTCTTTCCCCCACCCCCACCCCAAATTGTCCTCAGGACAACTGAGAGACTGACTTGACTTTCTGCTATTGCTTAATAGAGGAGTGGGAAAGGGCTTTCTTGCCATGTGACAAGAACAGTTCCCCCCCCCCCACACACCTCATTTTTGTATTTTAATTACTTTTTCCAGAATTTAAATTAGTTTTATATATTATCTGAAACCATCACTCCTGGAAACATTATAGGAGCTAGAGTAGCCTTTGGAGAGTCCATTGATTGCCCATTTCCCTCAACAGTTGAAAGAAATATTCACGTGAATGCTGTATTGCCCAAGACTCCTGAGGAAATTTTATTCCATCTGTGTATATCACCACTACACTTTTTTCTCCAGTTCCCCACCCCTCTCGCCGAGTAGAACTGCCACATACAAGTAAGCCTTATCACCTGCCAATTCATTAGCAGCAGCCAGGCCCTAGTTCCGCAAACTTCTACTCCCAGCTATCAACCCTGGGCTTCGCCCATTTCCCAGTATCGCCTTGCTTGTGTTCCCCAAGCAGCATACCAGCACTTCAAAGAGAGTTTACCACTGGGATGCTACTTGGCTTCCCTTCTCCTCTCTGCTGCCCCCAAATCCCTTGAAGATTTTTAATAGAAGAAAGGTAGTCACCAGATCTACCTTGATCATGTATAAACTGGCCATCAGGAAGTTTAGATTTGAAATTAGATAAAGGTTTCTAACCATCAGAGGAGTGAAGTTCTGGAATAGCCTTCCAAGGGGAGCAGTGGAGGCAAAACCATATCTGGCTTCAAGACTAAGCTTGATAAGTTTATGGAAGGGATGGTATGATGGGATAGCCTAATTTTGGCAATTAATTGATCTTTGACTATTAGCGGTAAATATGCCCAATGGCCTCTGATGAGATGTTAGATGGGGTGGGATCTGAGTTACTACAGAAAATTCTTTCCTGGGTGTCTGGCTGGTGAGTCTTGCCCACATGCTCAGGGTTTAGCTGTCTGCCATATTTGGGGTCAGGAAGGAATTTTCCTCCGGGGCTGATTGGCAGAGCTCCTGGGGGGTTTTCACCTTCCTCTGCAGTGTGGGCAGAGGTCACTTGCTGGAGGATTCTCTGCACTTTGAGGTCTGTAAACCACAAGTTGAGGACTTCAATAGCTCAGACATAGGTTAGGGGTTTGTTACAGGAATGGGTGGATGAGATTATGGCCTGCGTTGTGCAGGAGGTCAGACTAGAAGATCATAATGGTCCCTTCTGACCTTTAAGTCTACAAGTCTATGTAGAACTATTCTAGACCTTCCCCAATGCAATGTGTAGTAAGAACTAGGCAGGCCCCTAACAGTGTTAACACAAAACTCTTCTGAATACAGGGGTATGTAAATTCTTGTCTCTAAGCACTTGTCCACACTTACTGGAGGATCAATGCTGCAGCAATCGATTCATCAGCAGTTGATTTAGCGGGTCTCATGAAGACCCGCTAAATTGACCACCAGTTGCTCTCCCATCAACTCCTCTACTCCACCTGATTGAGAAGAGTAAGGGGAGTTGATGGGAGAGCATTTCCCGTCAACGCCGCTTAGTGTGGATCCTGCAATAAGTAGATTAAAGCTTTGTTGATTTGAGTTACGCTATTCATGTAACTCAAATTGTGTAGCTTAGATCAACTTTTCCCTTTAGTGTAGACAAGGCCTTGGTGTGCAGCAAAAGCACATGCATCAGAAAAGTCCCCAGCACCTAGCCACAAATCAAAGACTCTTGGACTTGTTTTGATACAGAAGCACGTCTGTAATGAATAACACTTTTTGCATCCCTCTCGGTGTAGTTGCTTATATGAAGTATTTCAATATTAGCCTGAAAGCTAACTGCTGCAAGCAAAATGGTGCTCCAGTCTAAAGTTTCTGCTTATCCTGCCAAGCACTAACATGGAATCTCATTAATTCCTACATATCAGTGTTCATTTTCAAATAACATGTGACCAATTTTTGATTTCACTTTTCTTCACATTTTATGTCCGAATGACATTTCTGTTTAGCAGTACAGTGTAGATTTCCATGCTGCAGCAGTGAGTGTCTAAATGGGCTTGTAGAGAGGTTTCTTCTATCCCCTGCAGCAACCTCATTGCTGTGTCTTTGTGATCCAGAGCTGAGAGTAGCATGATTTGCTAGAATTTGGGGGGTGTCAGTTACACAGGCACCAGGAATCCTTTGTCTTGCAATGAGAAGAAAACTATGGCCTCCATTGTGGCTTGCAGAGAGTCTTGAGGGACTTGAGGGTTAGGTCTTAATTATCCTTATCTGACTGGGGATAATCTGACCCCACACCATGTGCCTGGCTTTAGTTATAACCTACTACCGTCAAACTGGGATAGGGTAGGTACACTCATTAACCTGAATCACACATCATCCACTCACCTAATTACAACAAGATTTACATCATGCCATAATTCTGCCAATCCACTAACATTCCTCTTTAAGAATCTTGTTGAATCACAGTAAACAGCTCCTAGCAACCTGAAGAGTATGCAAACAGCATGAAGGTAAAAAGATACAAACTTGCCCAACAAGATTTAACTTGTAATTCAAAATAAAAAAATTAGAAAAAGTTACCGCATATGTGGGGGAGTGAGTTGTCCAACATGCTGCAAGTGATCATGTAATGAGGTGTTAAATCTCTCCCACTCACCAAAGGATCAAAACGTACAGGTGAGCTCTACTTGTTCCCTTTTTAACAAAATACTTAATCTAAATAAAAATACAATGAAAAGAAAAATTTTGTCTCTACGGAGGAGTAAGCTGGATAATTCTGCTGCTGCTCTATCTGGTTTATAGTTTTACAGCTTCTGTAACTGATGAATAAGACGGCTCCTTGTTAGAATAACTGCTACTCTAATGGCATTTACTGTGAGCCAACTTCAGTCATGATTACTACCTCTGCAGCCTCTCTAAAGTACCTGCAGTTGCAAACAGAGGCAGAATTTGGCCTGTGCTTTCTTGTCTAAGGCTAATTGAATGAATAAGCTATGTCCTGCCTGTGATACAGGCCCTCCGTGCTGCTCTGTCACTGCAAAGTGTCTGTAAAGCCAGTTTAACCACGTACCTAGGGATCCTCCCCTCAGCTGTCTCACAGCTAGTGTACTGGCTCTATGCCTTTCCTGGACTAGCAGAGAGGGAATAGCCTGTAAAAAGTGGATGTGACTGGAGTGTACTCCTGTGCTCTGGCCCTTGGAACCACAGGCAGTTTAGTGCAATTTAGAATAGCCTTGAGGCTGTTCAAAGTTGTGCTGGGAGCCAAATATACCCATGCCTTCCCCCAGGATCAGGAAGTCACAAAGACAATGTAAAACCACCTCTGCTCCCTCCCCATTAGTCCTGCCTCATGCACAAATTGGCCAGATTAGAGGGTCTGGCCAAAGATGTGCAATTGTCCTGAAGGTTAATGAGGGTCCTGTAAAAGAGCCAAGGTACTATCTATCCTGAAGTATTTTCTGGGAATTAACATCTTCACATTGACATAAGATAACTCTTTTTTTGGGGGAAAGGGGCATGCAGGAAAGTAACTAGTTTGATATAGCTTTGCTTGTCTTGTAATTTTGTCTTGATGAAACTGAACCTTTTCAGTGTTGATCCTGAACAGCTCGCCATATTTTCATATAACACTGAAAATAGCCATAAAACAAGGCATCAAAGATAAAGTGACTTTCCTCTATTGCTCTCAACTGCACCCTTAATGCTTTTTCTATAATTTGGGACTTTACTGACTGACATTATGATTACAGTTTCGATGTTGTGTGTCTGGGCTAGAATCTGAAATCCTCTCTAGAAAAGCAAGAGGAAGTAAGGTTCTGTATTTAAGGCCGGTGTAGCGAGACATAATAAGACCTTGTCCATTGGGTAACTGTAGTCAAGCACTGAGGAGTTCATCGTCTGAGCGCCCAATGGCATCTGGATTTGAAAGGGGATCCAACTCTGCAAACAGACTGAACCAGGCTGACATATCTTGGTTACTGCTCTCCATAGCTAGAAAAAACATCAAATAAAATTACATTCTTTGTTGAACTGCTCTTTGACTTAACCAGACCTTTTAAGTAATAAAATATTTAAGCTGGCCTTATCACATTTATTTAGTAAAAATGAATTGGATAATTGCTATATGTTCTCTTTAATCAAAGACCATAGATACTGGACTAAATTATTAACTCCATTAACACTTCAGAACAGTTTACTGAGATAATGAAGATAAGTTATTACCTTATCCACTATTCCACAGGGTGCATGCAAGATAATTTTAAATAAATGCACTGTAAAATGGTTTGAAGTGTTACTGAAACAGAAACCTCCATTAGTATCCCCCCATCAAAAGAGTTCATAATGCAAAGATGAAAATTTAGACACAAAAACCACTCCAACCTTTTTTCTGCCCCTTAAGCACATGCAGTACATTACTGGAATGTGTCATTGTGGCAAATGTCAAATATTATAGTTGTTTGTTTGAGTGTTTATTTTTCCTCTTGAAATATAAAAAATATTATAGGTCCAGTTTTGTCCCTATGCCAAGTGCTTCTTAGTGCTCTGTCCTGCTGCCCATCACTATAGTAGCTGATTAGCTCATTTGGATGTTGAGAGTACAGGAAAGAAAATAGATCTGTGCCATTTTTGGCATCTTCTGAGGGCACAAAGGTGGTCTGATTTTTTTTCTAAAATAAGTTTTTGTATTTTTCCCCTGCTTATTTTTTCCATGAGAAATTGGTCTTTTCTACCCTGTTTTTCTTGGAAGACATCATGGGCATTTGGAGAAGCAGTAGAATAATGACATCACCAAGACAGTGAGAATGCATTCCCACTTTTCCCTCCATGTGCCCAGAAGGACAGACAAGTTTTCCAACAATTCACTGGGAAAAAAATCTTAGAGGAGCTCAATTCACTGAAGCACAAAGCCATGGGATATGCTTCCAGAAGTCCTAGCCCTTCATCTCAGTGATTACAGCACCAGTGTGCACACAGTCAAGTGGACATAGTTGGGTAGGGCTTTGCAGTGTGGCCACTCAGATCTGGGGTAGGCCAACCAGGGTGTTCACACCTGGCTGCCACCTGAGTTAACTCTGCAATGAAGACACCTTTAGTAAGCAGTCTTGCTGATGCACATTGAGGAGTAGAAACTAGTTCCCTCTCAAATTGTATTACAGTGAAAGGCACACTTCATTTGCATATAAATGCAACCATGGAAGTGTCTTTTTTTTTTTATCAAAACCCTGTGGGTTTTATAAACCTAGTGAAACACTGAAACATCATTACACATAATCTATTTATAACTTCATTTTTAAAAGATTAATGCTTACATAACCAGCATTTATTTCAAATAAACAGTAGTAAAAATTATATCGTCCCTATTGAAGAAAGCTCCCTTCTTGCTCACTGGCTGGATTAAATCTTCACTGTCTACAGCATGTGAATTCTCTAGACCAAGCAAAACATGCAGACACATGAAATTGAAAAGTGTTTGTTATACACCAGCACATACATTGCAGTTGCTGTAGAAACTCTGAGCTCTCCAAGTTACTTTGGACTTTACATCTGCTGACAGCAAGACACTGGTTCATGTACCCAGTAAACTACTGAAAACATGACCATAAGGGTACAGTATCTGTTTTACATGTCAGACTCCCAAATTCCAATCCCATTTTGTAAGTATTTACAGTAGTTACTTGTGCTAATATATATGAGCTGGTATTGATACGATGCTACAGTCTTTACTGGAAGATACTAGCATGCAACCTTGAAATAAAATACAGAAGTATAGTATTCACAGATCCATGTGCTAAAGTAATTTTCCTGTTTCTATTTTAACTGCTCAGTGCTAAGACATGTGGACAAACATATCACTACTTTCAGAGTTATCTTGTCTCTCACCAGCAAAGTATTCTGTTTGGAATAATAAGCCAAAATGTTAGGTATGAAACACTGCTTATGAAGAAACCTTGCTGCTGCAAAGATATAGAAATAACTTACACGGTGGTGGTATCTTTGGAGTGCTGTGTGAAGGGAAGGGCTGGTTACCAGGCAGTGAGTGCGTAAGAGACCCCACAGATTCTGACTGAGATGTCCAACCTTAGAGGAAAAAGTAATGGATTACCGAGCAACAACCACATACCGAAGATATTGTAAAACATCATCTGAGTGCAACATATAGATCCCATGTAGAACATTGATTAATTTGTGGTAAATGTAATTAACTATGAACTTGCACTAATGCTGATAAGATTCAGACTTTTTGCTTTGGATAGCCTAAGGAAATATTAACCACCTACAAAATGTTTAATATATCAACAGTAATCTCACCCCACCCTACACACGCTCTTTAGGATAGTTCTGAATGTCCCACAGTTGCAAACATGCTACAGTGTGATACTTAAAATTTACAAAGTATATAAAATCCTGCTATTTCTGTTCTTGGTTACACAAGTGTAAACTAAAATAAACTGAAGGTAATCTGGATTTAGGCTTGTGTAACTGGAAACAGAATTTGCCCCCAACACTTTCTTTGAATTTTCTTGAAGAAATTGGAAATTCTAGGGTAACGCAGACTCAGCAGTTCAGTTCAAAGTCTGTATCTGACTTTTTTAATATATTATAAAGGGCTTAAAAATAAAAGCCAGAAAATATAAATATTTAAAATGTCTGAACAGTGTGTATTTTATAGATACAATGTGTGGTCACCAAAAATAAGGACAGTGGAGATTTTCTCAACATGTGCTATCAAGTTAGCAGATTTGCTCGTATTTTGTGGATTCAAAAGCACTATTGTATACATGACGAATTCAGGACTTGTGCAAGTATTACCAATATAAATAATCCTTATTCATGCAAGTGGTCCCATTGACATCATGAAGGCTACTCACATAAGGTTGGAAGATCAAGACCTAATTTAATAAACTACAGAGCTATGTGTTTCCAAATCTGAAACAATAGATTTTGGTTATGTCTATACATTGCACACTATTTTTGGAAAGAAGCAAAACTTTGTTATTGAAAAGAGTGATAACTGATAGATTTCCTGGCTGGATTAGTTAATGTTCTGAGCTTCATCACAGCAGTACTTGCCCAACCTCTACCGTGATATCATTACTGCAAGATAGTTCTTTTTATCTCTAATACATTTGCACCCAATCCTTCTATGGAAGTTTTGCCATTATTGTCAAATGGAAGCAGCACCTGGCCTTTTGTGCAAACATAAAAAAGATATCTATAGTTTGAGTAATTCAGATGCTTACTACTGAAGCTTCCAGCAGCATGAAGGCCAAGGTCAAGGAGCTGTGAAGGTAGGAATCCAGATGAACTAGGCAGAGGTTCTGACTCTGTAGCAGGATTCTGTGAAAGGAGATTGGTATGAGGACTCCGAAGCACATTTTGACATTCCTGGACGATCTCTCTAGCACTTGAACAGGGACTCAGTATGTTATCCAGGAATGACAGCTCTTTCTTACAATCTTCTCCTTCCAAATAATCTACCAGCAGATTGCTGGAAACTGAAGGAGGAAAGAAAATAAGTTGGAAGAGCATTTTTTGAGAAAATAGCACAGACTGTGGTCCTTATGATTACTAAATCCCTGCTAACTTTTTAATATAAAATGAAGGGTCATATTTTGCTCTGTTACAAAGGTGTACCTATAAGTTCACTCTGACTTATACTTCTGTTATTGAAAGCAGGATTTGGCCAAAAATATGAATTCATGTTGCATAGAAGACAAGATAACAAGACAGACCCTCACATCTGCATGTGGTTTTACTGAAGTCAGTGGGTCACAAGAGATGGTAGCTATGTTGGTGGGACACGCTCTCCTGCTGATATAGCACTGTGTACATGAGCGCATGTACACCCAAAACTTATGGCACTCGGGGGTGGGTTTTTTCACCCCCCTGAGCGACAACATAAGTGCTAGTGTATACATGGCCTACCTGTGGACACCTTAGTCTCCAAGTGAGCAATGGCTGCTCCTGAGAGTCAAAGCCATGTAAGGGCATGTGACCCTGGACTCCATATTGTGCCTGTACTTTTCCACAAACTGTGCTGTGGGCTCTGTTTGGGACAGTAAAATTTCATCGACATAAAGACCCTGGAAACATCTCCATTTTGTCTTCATTTCCTGCTTCACTTCTTTGGACAGGACTTCTAACAAGGCAGCTCTAAACAAGGACTGATGACTGCCAAGCTGTTGGGATAATTTCCAGAGAGACTTCTGGAAACTAGCAGTTTATTCCATCAAGCCTTCAAACCTGATATAAGAACTGTGCAATCACTTGCATGCATGTGATTTCCTAAACCATTGTCAATCTCTTTCTTTTCTCTTATAAATGACCCATTATATTTTAGTTACGAAAGGATAGACAGCAGCGTGATTATTGCATAAGGTCTGGGTTATATACTAACCTGATTTTGTGGCTGATTTCTTGGGATCAGAAGAACCTTTTGTTTGATTCAACTGATTCTCAGTAACCACCCATAATTAAGTCTAGTGTCTGGGTGGTGAAATGCCTGACTTCTTGTTAAGCAGTGTGGTGAACCAGAAATTTACTTTTGCTACCAGCATGGTATATCTTATGGTTGAATAACAACCACCAGTTTGGGGTAAGTCTATTTCTCAGCAGTTTGTCCTGAATCTGGCATCCTCAGCTGTGACCCACTGAGGCACGGTGACACCTTGTCTTTAAAATAACAGCACATTTATACCCAGAACTGAACAGGGTATTCAAGGTGATTATGTGCTATTGACTTACTGAAAATAGTATACTGCTATTGTATGTATTTTCTCTCCTTTTTAATACATCCTAATATCCTTCTGCATTTTTGACAACTGGTCAATGAGCTATTTTCATTGAGCAGTCCAAAGTGAGTACAGATCTCTTCCTGAACAACTACAATTAATTTATAATCCAGCAATGTGTGAGATTAATACAAATGCTGTGAAGGTATTATAGACTCTTCAGCACCCAAAAGGTGGGGCGGGGGGGGGAAGCTCTGTGGTCATGTTATACCACATCTCAGCTTCCCTAATGAAAGGAGGCAATACTTCTCTGGGAGGTAGAAATATAGGATCCAGAGCAAAGGGCAGTCAAGGAAAGGAGGCAAAACAACTATACCTAGTTCTCAAAAGCACATCAAAGGCAGGTAGTCTCCTAGGAAGATTGTTGCTGGTAGGAGACCAGTACTTTGGACTCTCCAAAGGATTGTCGCAGAACATAGGTGTTTATTTTGTTTATAAACCTTGTTTGAATAAGTAGCCTGAGGAATTGAGGGATTTTAGGAAGAGACTTAGTGAGCGTTGGCTTTAGAGTAAATATTCAAGCCCTCTTTTCCCTGTATCAAATGAGAATGAGAATTTTTTTTCCCTGTATCAAAAAGGGTCACTTGTGTGTGCAAGAACTTTGAAATTTGGCCTGGCCATTTTCCAGTGTGCATTCTCTTGCACTTATCTATGCTCAGTTTTTCTGCCATAGTGTTGCCCAGTTGACTGACTTTATTGGATCCCTCTAAAGTTCCTGAGTCCTTCCTTGTTTTGACTAACCTAAATAATTGTTATCTGAATTATTGACCTTCACTGTCTCTTTTCCAGATTATAAATAAATATATTCAACACTATTCATCCCAGTATGGATCCTTGGAGTTATCTCACTATTAAACTGCTTTCACGTTGAGAATTTACCATTTCTTAGTTTCAAATCCATGACAGAACTTTACTTTTCTCCCTGTGACTACTTAGTTGCCTTAATTGTCTGTCTCTCTTGAGAAACTTTGAAGTGAACCAAGTAGGTCTTTATTTGGCTGAAAAAGCAGGAACTTATTAGGTCTTTTTCTGTACTCAGGAATTGCCCTGATTCAACAAACTGTGTAGATACGGGGTGTTGACCCTTATGTGCATAGAAGGGTAAGCTCGAGTTTGTACCGGTTGTGCTAATTGGAGGCCATATAAACCATGATTAGCTCAATCCATCCTAAGGCTGGATTGCCCTTGCCCACACTTAGGAGTCAGCTCACTGGTGCAGCTACAGACAGGGCTAAATTGGGGCTATTTCATGTGTAGATAATGCCTGAGAGACAGTAGGACTGGGCCTTGTAAAACAGCTTCATTAAGTGCAGAGTCTAGAGATTATCAGACTTGCCGCTACAGTAGAACCTCAGCGTTATGAACACCTCGGGAATGGAGGCTGTTTGTAATTCTGAACAAAACATTATGGTTGGCTTTTCAAAAGTTTACAACTGAACTTTGACTTAATATAACTTTGAAACTTTATTATATAGAAGAAAAATGCTGCTTTTAACCATCTCAATTTATATGAAATAAGCACAGAAAGTTTCCTTACCTTGTCAAATATTTTTTTAACTTTCCCTTTTTTTTTTTTTTTAGTAGTTTACGTTTAACACAGTACTGCACTGTTTTATCTTTTGTTTTTGTTTTATTTTTTGGTCTCTGCTGTTGCCTCATTGCATACTTCTGGTTCCAAACGAAGTATGTGGTTGACTTGTTTATTTGTAACTCTTAGATTCTACTGTATATGTTCCTTTACTTGCTACTCTTGGGATGATATATTGCTTGGCAAAAATCCTATCAATTCACATGTACATTCACATTTAATGTTTGTTTCAGTATAATATGGTTGTGTTTTTACTAAGCCATCTAGGGTACAGAAGTGGGATGTAAGCTTGTATATGTGTTTCTAAGTGAGGACCTCCTGATGCTGCACTTTTAACTATTTTTTTAAATCTCTGACTTTTTTTTTTTTTTTTTTTTTTACTATGACTAATCCCAAGAGGCCAGCACAAAGAGCTGATCATTCTGTAAAATGATCTTAAAAATGTGTTCTCAAAAATTACACATCCTAATATCAATTTTTTTAAAAAGTGTTTAATTTGATGTTAACTTTCTCCATGTACTGAGATTTCTTAACTTTCTCATGGCTAAAAAGCTTAGATTCACAAAGCTCATTCATCTGAATTTTTTTTTCTTCTTCTGTCACAGGAATAAAACGGGTGTGGGGGGGAAGGCCTAAATCAAGAGAACTATCCCAGAAAAGCTGCAAAGTAAAGGCACAGCACAGATGAAATTCCCAAAAGAATGGATCCAGATAATCACTGTTTATTTTTTTTAAAGTTCATATATAAAATGTAGACAGTGAATAGTCTACTGTAGAGAAGGATATTGTTATCCTACCTAAAAAACTCTCAAACTTTACATCTTCATCGTGTTCCTTAAAAAGGATATTGATTAATTTGATTTTTAGTCTCCACTGTTTGCAATATCCTCTTAGATAATAAAAATATTTTCTGTACTCATCAATTTTTGTCTTGTTTTATATTAAGCAAATATAGATATTTTCTCTCTATTCCTCCCCTCACACACACACACAGGTGGATTTCACCTTTGGAATAAAGAGTGTGCCCCTCTTAAGAAACACCTACATTTATTTAAAAAAACAAACAAAAAAAAACAATTATCATGGCGGGTTAAGGTAGCTCAACACTTCCGATTGTAACACTGTTTTCAGTTGCTTATAACTTTGCCAAATTTTAACTGTTCAGGCTGAAATTTCCCAGGTTGCATGTCTGCCTCAGCATGAGCATTTTGGGAAAATTTCAGCAAAAATAGTTCAACCCCTTCCAAGAATGAGATTAGGGAAAAACACATTGTTTTGCCCATTTTTCCAAGGTCCTTACCATGTATCCTCTCCGCCCATTGCCTTCCCCAACTGCTCTACCCAGAGACCTACATAATACAAGAGGCATGGTATTGCTCTTCTATTCTCCCCCTCAAGATGCGCGCACACACACCCAAGGCAGATTTCACACTTTGGAATGGTACTCCTTTTAAGAAGCACCTTTATATTTACTTAAAAAACAAAACAAAAACCAGGAAATGTATGAGTGGAGTGAAAAACATTGTTTTTGTTACTTGTAAAAGTAGTGGCTTCCCCTCCAGTAAGAGTGGGAGATTTATTTTTTAAGATGGAGTACCCATGTGTAATCTGTGCAGCTATTTAATAGAAACAGTTTAGATGATCTGCAGAAGCCATTGCTTAGGGCCTTCTAGCACAGTTTTAGAAAGAGCTCTATATAGAGATTTATACTGCATATGTTGTTTATAATAACCAAAGAATAAATTCCTTTGTATCTACAACCACAGTTTTTATTCCATAATTACACAGTTTATTCTATATGTTTAGCACTTCTGGCTTCCTCAATTTCCTTCTAATCCATCTCCAGTGGGACAACTGTGAACATTCCAATCCTCTGAGCAGCTTTCTGTTAGCTGCTGTTAAAAGTAAGAATAGAAACATAAGTTTTTTCTCAGTTTTCTTCCCAAGTATGGATCAGGTAAACACTGAGAGCCAGATTCTTCTCTATACCTGTTCTACTCCACTGTATCTCCGCTAACTTTAATGGAATTTCTCGTCATTTACAGCAGTGTAAGAAGAGGATCAGACACAGGGACTGCAAATTACCTTGGTCCAAGACTGGAAATAGTCAATCTGGGATGAGGAAGTTACTCACCTTATGCAGTAACGATGGTTCTTCGGGATGAGTGTCCTGATGGGTGCTCCACTGTAGAAGTATCTGCATCCCAGAGCTGCTGATCAGAGAACTTGGGTAGCAGTGTCCATTCAGCCCACGCATGCTCCACCCCCTCATGCTCTGCCATGAGGCTAACCAGTGCTGCACATGTGAACCCTCCTCAGTTCCTTTCCTACTGCAGAGTCATTGACCAGAACGCCAAAGCAGAGGAGAGGAGGGTGGATTGTGGAGCACCCTTAGGGACACACATCTTGAAGAACCATTGTTATTGAACCAGGTGAGTAACTTCCTCTTCTTCTTCGAGTAGTGTCCCTATGGATGCTCCACTATAGGTGACTCCCAAGCAGTACCCTTCACTGGAGGCTGGGGCTTCTGAGTTGAGTCTGTTACAGATAATAGCACTATGGCACCAAATCTGGCATTTGCAGCAGAGTCCCCCAGGATGGCATAGTGCTCTGTATGTGCAGATGCTCAGGTAGCTGCTCTGCAGATTTCTGATATAGGGATACCTTTGGAGAAGGCAATGGATGAGGTGACCGATCTCGTAGAGTGTGAAAGTATTGAAGATGAGGGCGTTTCACTGCAAATCTGGTAACAGAGTTTGATACAGTTCAAGACCTATTTGGAGAGTGCTTGAGCTGAAATCACTGTGCCTATCTGCAATGGAGAGGAAGACTCTCTGAGATTTTCTAAAAACTCTTGCCTTGTCCAAATAGAAGGCCAAGACTCTCCTCATCTCAAGCATATGGATGATGGTTTCCCTAGTATCCTGATGAGGTTTGGGATAAAAGGTTGGAAGGTGAATGAGTTGGTTCATGTGAAGTGCTTAAATCATCTTGGGAGTGAACTTTGGATGCTGTCTAAGCATGAAGAATACTGTAAAGGGGTGTACACCATCTGAGCCCCTATTTCCCTTATCTTTCTTGTCAAGGTGATGGTGATCAGGAACGCTGTCTTCATGGAGAGGTGAGTTAAAGGACAAATGACCATGGGTTCAAACTGTGGTCTGGTCAGTCCTTTTAGTACTAGTTTGAGATCCCATTGTGGGGTAGGAAGTCTGGGTTGAGGAAAGAGGTTTGCTATGCCTTTGAGAAACCTCTTAGTAGTCGTGTCAGAGAAAACTGAGTACCTTACTACCTGTTAAGTAGAGTCATCGGTGGACATAGCACTAGTTGTGACAGGCAAGGATACCATGTCTGTCTGGGACAGCTAGGAGCGGTCAATATGATGTTTACTTTTTATTTTCAAGAGGACTTTGAGTAATAGAGGGAATGGGGGAAAGGTGTAAAGAAGGCCTTTGCCTCATAAGAGGAGGAGAGAGTCCCCCAGGGAGTGTTGTCCAATCCCCACTCTGAAGGAGTACTGTGGACATTTCTTGTTTTGGTAAGTGACAAAGAGGTCTATTGTTTGTCTCCCCCATTGTCCCCATTCATGGTCATGTGGGAATTTGTGACTGAGACTGTCTGCTGTCATGTTATGCCCTCCCAGTAGGTAGGCTGCTGATATTGTGGAAAATGCACCAGTTCCATAGCTTTTGTGCTTCCATAGCTTTTGTGCTTCCATGCACAGGGAGGGTCATCTACCCCCTCCTTGTTTCTTTATGTAATACATGCAGGCCATGTGATCTGTCACGACTTTTGTGTGCATGCTTCTGATCAGCCGGATGAAGTGAGCATACATATTCCCTGACTACTCTGAGTTTGAGCAGGTTGATGTGAAGGCATGTCTCAGATGGAGACCATTTGCACTGCACTGTGAGATTGTTGAGATGTAAGCCAAATCCTATTAAGGATGCGTTAGCAGTCAGGGGCAGGCTGAACAAACGGGATTCCCATGCAGATATTTATTGGGTCTTTCCACCAATTCAAAGATTGTTTGATCTTGGTGGGCGTTGATAGTAGCTTGTTTATGTTGTCTCTGTTCCATCTATAAAGTGAACCATGCCTGGAGGCATGAGCTATAACCAATGTGTCCACGGTCAGATGCCCCAGAAGCTGGAGGCAGTGTCTGGCTGAAATTTGGGGGCTGGATTGCACTGTTTCTAAAAGCGTGGAGAGGCTGAGGAATCTGTGATGTGGGAGGAATGCCCTTGCTGAGATGGAGTCAAGGTCTGTTCTTAAGAATTCTAACCTCTGTACTGGGATTAATGTTGAGTTTTTGTGCATTGATTTGTAGGCCCAGGTTCTGGAATAGATCTAGTGAGGTATGGATGATTGGTTGGGCTTCGACAAAGGAATGTGCCCCGAGGAGACAATTCTCCAGGTAAGGATAAATCATGATGCCCTTGGAGTGTAAATGGGCTGCCACTACCAAGAAGACCTTGGAGAATACTCTGTGGGCTGAAGACAGGCCAAAAAGAGAGTCCTCTGTACTGGTAGTGGTCTTGGCCTAGTGTAAATCATCTGTGACTTGGTATGATTGAAATGTAAAAATACGTAACTTGAAGGTCGAGGGCCAAGAACCAGTCCCCTTTTTCTAACGCTGGAATAATTGTTGCTAATGTGACCATCTTGAACTTCTGAGCCTTGACAAATTTGTTGAGCGCGCTGAGGTCTAGTATGGGCCTCCAACCTCCCTTTTTCTTCAGTATCAGGAAGTAATGAAAGTAGAAGCCTTTTCCTCTTAGATGTGTGGGCACTGGTTTTATAGCTCTTGTGCTGAGGAGATGGTTTCTCTCCTGTTGTAGCAGGCTTTTGTGAGAAGGGTCCCTGAAGAGGGATGGGGAAAGGTGCTGGAAGGGTGTGTGTGGGGGAGGGGTGAAATGGAGATTATTTGAGATGGGCACTTCATTCAACACCCATTGGTTGGAGGTTATCCATTCCCAGGTGCTGCGGAAAGGGGTGAGGTGGCATCCAAAGGAATGGGTGAGGTTTTCCAGCATCAGGTGGTGTTGAGGAGAGTGTTCTGCGGGCACGTCAGCGAACCCATCAAAACTGTTGCTTTGAGGTGGAAGGTTGAGAGGAAGTAGGTTGAGATCCTGATGGTTTCTGTCTGGGGATCCTGGACTTCTTCCTCTGAGCTTCATATGACCTTTGAGATGAATATTGCAATGAGCAGGGTTTGAATGATGGCTGAGGACTTTCTTTTCTACTCAAGTGTGTAGATCCCAAGGGATCAAAGAGTAGCCCTGAAGTCTTTTAAGATATAGAGGGAAGTGTTAGTCCTTTCTGGCAAACAGTTTTGTCCCTTCAAAAGGAAGGTCCTCCTCAGTTGTTTGAACCTCTTTTGGGAAGTCAGATAGGTGCAACCAAGAGGGTCACCTCATCATGACAGCAATAAAGATGGAACATGCCACCATGTCAGCTGCATCCATGGGCAGCAGGTATCATAGGTACAGGAAGGTGTTGCCTTCCCAAACAGTCTGATGTCCCCTGCCCATGCTCCACCTCCAGGCCCCAACCTGCCTGCTGTTCTCTGGGGCAGGCAGGCTGGGGGCCGTGCCGTGCCATGCCACCCATCCTCCTAGTGCTGGGATCATGCCACCCGCCCATCTCTGGGGCCAGGGGTGCTCCGGCTGCACCACTTGCCTGTTGCTGGGGCCGGGGTTGCTCCAGCCATGCCACCTGCCCAGGCTGGCAGCTTAGCCCGGGTATGCCTTCAGGGGCAGGGGGGCTGGGCCAGGGGTTGAGGCAGGCAGCACAGCCTGGGGAGGCTGGGGCTGCACTGCCCAGCTCTCTGGGGCCGATGAGGCTGGGGCTGTGGTGCTTGGCTCACTGGCGCTCTGGCGCTGGAGGGTGCTGGGGTGCACTAGCCTGGGGCAAGGGCCTGCAGCCACTGTGGGGTCTGGACTACGTTGGGTGCAGAAGGGATGGAGACTCAGGCAGAAGGAGTGGGGCTGGGGGGCTATCCTCCCCAAGCCAGGGGTTCACCGCCCATGGCTGCGTTGACTGCAGAGTGGAATGATGTCTTTGCCACCAGTTGGTCTTCATTGGTAATGGCCTTGAACTGTTCCTTGTATGAATATGGGAGCTGCTCAATAAAGGAATTGAGTTTGAATAGTTCTGGTAATCATATTTCGCCATTAGGGCTTGATAGTTTGTAATGTGGAATTGAAGGGTGGCTGAGGAGTGTGTTTTTCTGCCAAAAAGATTAAGGCGCTTCCAATCCCAGTTGTAGGGGGTGGCCCTTTGAGTTAATCGTGTCCACTATGATTGAATTGCAAGGTGTGAGAAGAGGAACTCACTATCTTTTGCCAGCACATAATATTTTTTGTTGGCCCACTTACATGTTGGAGGGACTGATGCAGGAGTCTGCCATGATTTTGGCAGAGTCCAAAAGAGCCTCATTAATAGGGAGGGCTATTTTGAACAAGGCAGAAGAATGTAAAATGTCCACTAGTTTGTGGTGCGACTTGGTCACCTCCAATAGTGAAAACTGTAGTGCCTCTGCCACCTGCTATGCCAGCTCCTGAAATAGTTTAGAGTCATTTGCCATCAATGGCGGAGGGGGCATCACCATCTCGTCTGCTGATGATGATGAGAAATTAGCCTGAGGGGTAACTTCTTCCTCAACTTCAGTCTCTTGTTCCTCCCTCATGTTCAGATGCCCTCACAGCAGCAGCTGAAGGAGGATGTCATCCTGGTTACTGGTAGGCCACACTAGAGTTATGGAAGACATGTTGTTTTTGAGACCGCCAGGAATCCTAGTAGGGCCATTGTGAGGGTGGGAAGGGGACCGGTGGTTGGTACCCTGGCTCCCCAAACCAGGGAGGCTGTGGATAAGGTGGATCAGGTGGTTGTGGTCCATAGTGGAATTGGGCACCATATGGAGAGTGAGAAGAGAGTGGGAGACCATGTCCTCTTGCTCATTTTCTGACTCAGAGGATGAAAAAGGTGGTGCAGGACAAGAGATCACCAGCAAGTCAAGAGCTCTGGGTAAACTTAGTACCGTGGCCCCAGTTCTGAGCAGATGTGAATCCGGTGTGTCAGACACTGAAAAGTCCATCACATACAAGAAGTCTGGAGGCACCAAAGGTGTCTGTACCAGTGTTGTCAGCGCTGAGATGTCTATACCGAAGGCGTTGGTAATGTGGGCTTGGTAGTATGGTCTGTTGGTGCCCGGCGTGCCATAAGCAGCACTGATGTTAATGTCAGTATCGGCAGTGTCTTCCCTGAGGCAGATTTTCTATGTTTCTCACACCCAGACGGTATCAGTGGTTCCTTGCCTGTGCCTATTGGTTCTTCAACAACCCCATATGCTCAGTCAGGACAGTATTGTGAAAGCCCTGGGTACTGGATTTAGAAAGTTTCAGTGCCGTTGGTACCTGTGATACTGATTGAGCCAGAGATGGTTTCTGGCTCAATCGAGGCTTACTATGGGCACTCACAGCCCATTTCCCAGATGCCTTACATGAGTGGCTCGTAGACATCACCTTGGGCTCACCTCTCTTAGATGTAGAGGGTTGCGGTAAGTTTTCCCGCCATCTGGGGTCTTGGTGAAGCTCGGATGGTTAAAGAGCTGCCTCCATGAGTTAGAGTTTGAGCCTCAGTTCTCTGTTCTTTCTGGATCTCAGCTTCAGTTTCTGGCATGAACCACACTTCTGTGGGATGTTTCTCTCCAAGGCTGTGGACGCATTGAGACCGTCCATCAGTCACTGGGATAGATTCCTTGCAACACAGACACTTCTTGAAGACTGAGGAGCCAGATTTACCCTGTCCCAGAGGGTCCCCAGACAGGGGGTTGAAGAAAGAACAAAGTCCTTTTTTTGTTTGTTTGTTTTTTTAAAGCAATGACCAAATAAAAGATAAATGAAGTAAGAAAGAAAAAGAAGCTTCAAAAAGTAGCTAAAGATTAATAATTCTAAAGAGGTTAATAATGCACTAATGGACAGCTAAAGCTCCATCTCTAACCAGGGGCAGTTGAGAAGGAATTGAGGAGGGTTCACCTGCACAGTGCTTGTTAGCCTCATGGCAGAGCATGAGGGGCAGCGCGTGCACGGACTGAATGGACATTGCTCCCAAAGTTTTTCGATCAGCAGTGGTGGGACGCAGACACACCTACAGTGGAGCACCCACAGAGACAGTACTCAAAGAAGAAACATGAAAGTTTTAAGGTCTGAGATTATGAGCTTCCATAGCTAGAACTACATGAGTTATGCCACTGAGAAGATGACCAGCGATATACAACATTCACGCATAACCACAGCAAGCCATGATACTGGACCTTAAATTCCTAACATCCTGATTTAGCTAAAATAGGTTTTCTATAACTTTCAAGAATTAAAAAATACAATAGTATTCACTCTTCTCCACCCTGGGATCTGTACATGATAATTAACGCAACCAGGCAGAGTGACATGGAAGAGCATCAATAAACATTTTAAAACTGCATGTTTACTAAAAATATCTTTTAAAAGATGGTAAATATAATCATCATAATGCACAGTGGCATAAAGAATTTATTGGCAATAGGGGCCAGTTCCTCCACAGATTCCTCAACAGGAATTTTTGGTCACTAGATCTGCCTTGTCACAGATACAGAAGTCCCTCCTCCAGCCCAACCACCCCCACTTTTGCACAGGCCCACTTGAGGCCAGCACTGACCCTCCTCCAGAGGGTGCCGAGTCCTCCCTGTGTATCCTCTCTGTCCACTGCCTTCCCCAATAGATCTACTCAGAGACCTATGTAATACAAAAGGCTTGAGATTGTTCTTCTATTCCAGGGATGGGCAAACTTTTTGGCCTGAGGACCATATCTGTGTATGGAAATTGTATGGTGGGCCATGAATGCTCATGAAATTGGGCGTTGTGGTGTGATAGGGGGTGAGGGCTCCAGTTGGGCATGCAGGCTCTGGGATGGGGCTAGAGATAAGGGGTTGGGAGTGCAGGAGGGGCTCCGGGTTGGGACCGAGGAGTTTGGAGGTTGGGAGGGGGTCAGGGCTGGGTCAGGAGGGCAGGCTCTGGGTGGCGTTTACCTCAAGCAGCTCCCAGAAGCAGCGGCATATCCCCCCTCCAGCTCCTAAGCGGAGACATGGCCAGGCAGCTCTGTGCGCTGCCCTGTCTGCAGGCGCCGCCCTTGCAGCTCCCATTGGCTGCTGTTCCCAGCCAATGGGAGCTGCGGGGGTGGCGCTTGAGGCAGGAGCAGTGTGCAGAGCCCCCTGGCTGCCCCTACATGTAGGTGCCAAAGGGTGGATATGCCGTTGCTTCCAGGAGCTGCGCGGAGTAGGGCAGGCCCCCGACCCCGCTCCCCAGTTGGTGCTCCACAGCGCAGCAAGTCCCAGACCCTACTCCCCTGCGGGCCAGATTAAAACGTCTGGAGGGCTCGATGCGGCCCCCGGACTGTAGTTTGCCCACCCCTGCTCAATTCTCTCCCCTGCACACACAGATCAAGGTGGATTTCACCCTTTGGAATAGAGTGCCCATCCCTTTTTAAGAAGCACCTTACATTTATGTAAAAAACAAAAACAATTATGGGGGGTGCAAGTGCCTCAACACTTCCCATAAATTAACTGTTTTCAGTTGCTTATAACTTTACCAAAGTTTGGCATGTTGGATGTCTGCTTCAGGCTCAGTGTTTTGGGAAAGTTTCAGCAAAAACAGTTCAGCCTTTCCCAAGAATGATTAGGGAAAAATACATTGTTTTGCTTATGTTATTGTTTTTAAAAAAGCTGTTTTGTTCAGAAGCTGGAGTGCCTACATGCTTTCAAATAAGGGCTTGAAAATGGGCTGGGGTCCCCCTGGGATCAAAGATCTGCCTTTTGCTGTTTGTATGAAAAAAAATACACAAATTTAGCCAAACTATGAGCCTTTGAAAAATTTGTTTGCATTTTCTCAATAGAAACTTGTTAGAAATTGGCAGCTAAATGCTAAGAAGATTCCATCTCCACTGAGCATTCTTGAGCCCAGCACTAAAAGGACTGAGCAGGACTTTCCCTGAAATTGCTGTTGTAGCATTGGGCACAGGAAATGAGAGCAGAATGATTGCCTTACCTGTGCTCTCAGTCCTCACCAGACAATGTGGAGGAGGAAGCTGCTGAGTGGACTACAGAGGGGACAAGAGCTGGATTTAGAAACCTAAATGGGGAAACTGGAACAGGGAACTGATGGAGAAGCTAGGATTGGGTAGTTAAGGAGACTGGGAGCCAGTGTGGGTGGAAAGGAGAGAAAGACTAGGAAAGGTGGGCAAGGAAACTGGGAGACATTGTGGGGAAGGAGGGTTGGGGGGTCTTGGAAACTAAGATTGAACAAGGAGTTGGGGAAGACTGGGATTGAGAGTGTGGGGAAGCCTGGGGTTGGCTGGCAGAGACTGGAACTGGAATGAGGAGCCAGGGAAGAGACAAGAGTGGGAAAAGCTCAGGCTGGAGGTGATGTGGCAGGAGTCAGGCTTGGAACAAGATAGGCAGAAGGATCTGTGACCACTAGGCACAAAATGGTTGAGGAATAGAACCAAAGATTCCCAAATCTCAGTATTCCTCTGCTGTTAGCAAATACCTGTGAACCGCCCTGTCAAAGTTTGTGTCTCATTCCCCCTCTAGTGACTGTCACCCTCTACATGAACCAATCTACTACTGCTATTGGTTAGTTCAAGCAGCAGAGGTCTGTGCTGTGGATCAAAAGGTTCTAATCCTGCAGCTGGACCCCTCTGGATGTTGCTATGATTGCACTTCATATAATGGAATATCTGGTTTTCGCATTGCTTTTCTATAAACCTAGGGAACTTATCCCTAGAGCACAGTCCATCATATGTACAGAATGAGACTTCAGCCCTGTGGAAACAATAGTATCACAATGTATATACACAAGGACACTGAATTAAGGTTGTACAGGCATAGAGTTTGTGTGTTTGGGTTTAAAGATATAGCATGTAAGATCAGGACTATAAAATACACATTGGTGTGTGACAAGCTATTGGTTTTATAGGCAAGAATTTGGAGTGAGTTCATTACTTGTGCCACCCAATCAAATTACCTGAAATCCAAAATATATGTGTATTTAACACCTTACCTGCTTCACTTTCCAAATTGATAGAAGTTTCCTCATCCAACAAAATTAACCTGATTCAAAAACCAAAGAGAATTGGTCAGATTGAGCACTAAAATGCAAGATGTGTTGAAATGTTACTGGCTCAATGCTAAAGAAAGAATTAAGGCCTACTTTTCCTCTTGCTAATGTTGGTTTTACATTTAGGTAACTCTAAGAATTTCAATGAGGTAGTTCTGGCTTTATACTGGTATGAGAAAGAGGAAAATCTGACCCCTTGTCTCAAAATTTACAGGGCTAAAGCCAGATTTTGAAAAGGCTGAACTCCCTTAATTCCCAATAAGTGATCAGCACTTCTATAAACTATATCATTTATTAAATGCCTAACTATTGATTTAGAAGTCTAACATTAGGCAGTCCTTTTCAGACCATCCTGGCCTGTGTTCATTTTGTATTTTTACTTTTTAAATTAATGTCTCTGTGCTTGGTGAACTTAAGGTAATGGAAACTGATCAAGACAATGAAGAGAGAAAATGGTATTGACAGATATATAGAGAGTAACTCATAAGGTAATATCTATTTACTATATTTGTTTTGTTTTTATTAAGATTGCAATAGGTTCTAAAACATGTCACATATTGACATATTTCTTACAAATAATTGTGTAACTTTGCAAACTTTGGCAAAGTTGTGTAACATTTTTTGTTTAACATATATAAATTAATAACCAAGTTATTATCAAAGAAGATCTAATCTGGCTAAGAACACTGACTACAAACAATTATTTTAACCTAACAAGATGAGATGTTGTTTTTGGTGGAGGAGGGAAAAACAGAAATAAAAAAATCAAGAAAATGCCAAAGTGGAAAAAGGATGAAAAGGGTTTTAAAATGCATGTTGGAGAAGAAAGTAAGTTTATATATTATTATTTATGAATACTAGGAAGCAGAGACCCTCTTCCTATTACCCACACCAAACATGTTCAACGTGTTTCTTTTAATCCTCTACATTCTCACATCATTTTTCTTCCTGCTTACTTATCAAGGTTTGTACTGATGGTGTCTTTCTCTATCTTCTCTTTATGTTCTTCAGTGGGATTGTTTAGGGAAGGCTCCTGTGGTTGCTGAGAAGTGGAGAAAATATATTTTAAGAGAGGGAACTGATGATATCTACAAATTAACATCTCCAGTCTAATGATTTGAACACGGTAATCTATATAGCAGTAACTTTTCTCCCAATTACCTGGTTGTAAGAACCATTTTTTGTAATTAAGAAATTACACTTTTTGATACTGTGACTGTAGTTACACTGTAATATCACAGATGCACTAAAATTTTGGTCATACTTTATATAAAGATTCCATTTATAAATGATAAATGATTTATATAAAGATTAATAGATATTTTAGGCATGTTCCAGACATGAGTAGTATGTGTTATAGATGATTATGAGCACATCATTAGACAGAGTTGTAAGTCAAGGATAGTAATAAGCGATCTGTTGGTCTCTATAATACTCTAACAATTAATCTATTTATTAAAATATCACTTATTTATTAGCCCCTTATATATTCTATTTTTATAAATGGAACCTTAATATAAAGTGACCACAGGGTTTTTTGGTTTTGTTTTTTTTTTTAAATAAAAATCCAATAAATTAACAACTTATTTACCCATTTGATAGACTTGCAAAATGAGAATGGGGAATGGACTTGTTTATGCCAGACTTGTCAGTAGTTTAATTCTAGGCAAACAAATTACAATGGTTATTCGAATTTGAAATTTACTTCTCCAAAAAAAAAGTTTTCATTTCAATAACCTTGTATTTTAATAACATGAAATAACATGAAAACTTCACCTCAAGTGAAACAGAGTGATATGGGTGGACACCTATGAACTCCTCATGGATTTTGGACATCAGTCCTGCTGTCTTCTTGAAGAAGTGCAAAAGGGTTATCTGAGAAGGACAAAGTCAAAGGAGATATTACACAGACTTACCTCTAACAGCTATTTATATCATTATTTCCCTGTCTCCTTTGACATAAGCAAATTCTAAACAAATTGGGAGTTCTTCCCAATCCTGAATCTCCCATTTCAGTAAGAATGATATGTAAGGGACGTTTCAAGATGGAAACCTGTAACTCTATCCTCTCAGCCATCTGTTCATAAGACTTTGTACGTTCCACAGAGGGAAGAATTGCTTCTGAAACTAGAGTCTTTTCTTCCAGATATTGCTATGGAGAGGACAGGACAGAGAGAAAATAGAAAAGTTCACTAGTGTGAAGGAGCACAGACTCTTCTGTTGAGAGAGAGATTGGAAAGGAGGATTTCTCTCTGTCCACAATATCTTTTGGAACAATTTTGTAAAACCCCTTCTGCCATTTTTTTATTTCAACAAGGATGAAAATATATATAAATATGGACACTCTCCTCTTAAAAAGAAGCCCAAAAATGTGCAAGTTTCTCCACTTTGAGGGTTCCTGCCAGAAGCACGCTTACTTGTGAAACATGGACAGGTGTGACTTGAGACTCACTGATTTCTCAGCCTGCAGAGTTAGGGGGAGAGTAGCAGTGAAAAAGATTGATATTGGATGGGGGAAGATTTATCTAAACCAGGAAAAAATTGTTTGGGTTCAGTTTATTTCAGGGATCAGGTTCGTTCTTATAGCTGGGTTCTCTTGTCCAGGGGCCATTGTAATCCATCCAGAAGGCTTTAAGAGCTGCTCTCATGATGAATGATGAGCAAAGCCTTTTGGGTTCACTTCAGATAGGAAAACAGGATGGAGAATTCGGCTTGGGAGTTCTGAGAATATTAGAAGCACTGCAGGTGGCAGAAAATAAACACAGCTGAGCAACAGAATCCGGGCACGTACTTCTGCTCAGTTAGGCTTTGCATGGAAGCACAAGCTCTTCGGTTAGAGGCTCTGTTTTGATAGCTGAATCTGTGGAGACTGTATTACAGTAACTTTAGGGACAAAGTGAGAAAATGGCTATATAACATCAATGGCAACATTTACCTTCAAAAGAAGTCCTGTTAATTAGAACTAAGACTCCCATCTTTCTATAGTGTATATATGTTTCCACCTAAATGCCTTTCTTCAATACATATTTCTAGTTTCCATTCCCTTCTCTCCTATTTTCAGCTCATTCTGGAGTTTTCTCCAGATATGCTAAAATTCAAAAAGCATTGAAATGAGGAATATGGACACTCTTAAGTTGGATGAATCACAGACTTAATGAGCCTGATCCACCACAGCATTGCTTCAGCTTCATGGCAATTTAACTTCATGCATTGACTCTCTAAACCTGGGATACAACACAGCCTCTTATAAAATAGAAATTCTTCCAAGAAATCCCAAAGGAAGGTGCTAGAGCATTGTCTGTACAAGTCTGCTATGTATTTCAAAATGTCATTGCAATATTTATAAATTAATCAGTGTGTGTATTCAAATGCTTCCTTCACTATGGAGATATCGGCCATCAACTACGTCCTGTAAATATCAGAAGAGAGGATGCCATCACTAATGCATTGGTGCTTATAAGATCTTGTACACTTTCATGCTCTGGTTTAACAACTTCATTCTACCACATTATATTAAAAAGTTAGATTTCCTTCAAATATCCAGTACAAAGCATTCTGTGAAGTTAACATGGATACCTGATAGATAGCAAGGGAATGCGACAACATATTGCAGTGACTAGCTCCAAGTAGATCAACCTTCTGACAGACATCCATTTTCAACTTGTCAAACTGGGCTTTGGTATTCTTCACCTGCATCTGCACCTAGAACCATGAAAGTTGAAATATATAATAGCAAAAAGAGATTGTAGATATGTGTGTGTTTGCAGAAAAGAACCCCTGAAAATGTTTCACAGTACTAGTATGTATAGCAGTCTCATCCTGGAGAATCTATAAACTCAAGATTACATGGCAATCTGTAGGAGTAATTTGTAGGCCCCATTGTTATAGGTATTGCACATGTACACATAATGTAGAGATTGTCCCTGCCCTAAAGAATTTATAATCAAATGTAAACAATTTTAGAAATTAGCTGCTAATTATGGTCTCTTCACTGCCAAAATGAAAAAATATCGTGTTTATATGCAAGAAAGCAATGTTAAAGTTGACATAACATTCAGATAAACACTCAGGAAATTCAGAAATCCACAGCACCTTTATTTGCCCACTTGCAGGCATACACTATAATCTGGTCTTGTGACTGCATACAGGGGCACTATCTGTTAGTAAGTAAGTAGTCTGACTTCCCTTCATCCTTCTCTTTGGTTCGGGAAAGTGCTAAAAATAGTTGCAGGGAGGCTAGAATGAGGAAGGCAAGGCGCTACACCTGAGTTGGGAAATCTTTATGATGTATATTTTTTGCTTATGGTAACATACTCTGATTTTTGCTGATAAGCATCTTCTTCTGCTTCAATAATCAATAATTTTTTTTCAGTTTTATTTTTTCTGACTTACCTCAGCAGCTTACATGTAGTGTCAGGGATTGAAAAGCAAGAGGGAGAATATGTGTACACTAACAACATGGAGCAGAAGAACCTGATGAAGTGGTAAAAGGAACAGCAACAGAAACAAGAGAAGCAACATCAGCTCCAGTAACTTATGAAGTGACAGCAGTTACACCACCACCAACAGGAATTGGGGGAGATGATGAGGCAAGCTGCTTTGCTTGTCAAGAGAGGTGATCTGTCTTCTGTTACCCCTATGGGAGGAGGGTTCTTAACCAAAATGGAACCTCTATATTATAATGAAGATCATACAGTATTCTGTTTTTCAGTTATACTGTATTTTATAACTAGTAAGTCACATTGCCTTGTATTGTGTGACTATATGGTTTACTGTAATCAAATACTAAGACATGTTTCTACTAAGAAAACTTAAAACATCCTACTGGTGCATCCTAGTATAAAAGATAAAGCTGTGGTGGCCAGACACACCCAGCTATGAGCTCTGTGCCTGGAGTCAGTACAGCTGCTTGGTTCCCCACAGCTGAAATGGTACTGTACATGGTTTGTCTTTGTCAACACTTGCAACTAAACCACGTTCAGTTGCACTCATTGCTAGCAACAAGAAGAAAATAAATACTTTTCTGAATTTCTCCATTTGCTTGCAGGTGTCAGGATCCAGTTCTTGGGACACATCCTTCATCCACAGTAAGGCCCCTCTGTATTCTATGCGGGCCTGCTCCATATGATCAATAGTTAACAAGGTATCAGACACAGCCCTGTGACTGAATGTTGCCAGTTCCTGCCCAAGGCGAGACAAGGGGGTACAAAGGGCTACCCTGGAGGTAAAAGAAAGGAACAAGTAGAATAGGTTATATGCCAAATGCAAATACATATTAGGTTGTGGGGGAGAGCTGGGAGGAAACAAACAGTAAATTCCAGTAGGAGACCAGCTACAATTTTTGTGTATGTGTGACTACATGTTGTGGTGAACACTTTCTTGCATGTAGAAAACATTTCAAAGGGCCTGACTCTGAAAGGTGCTGACCACCTCCTGCTAGATGCCCTCTGAAGTGAATGGAGCTTGCCATTTTGCAGGATAAGACCCAGGGTACATGACTACACTACAGCCACAAGTGTAATTTGCAGTTTATGTAGAGGTACGCGTGCTAGCCATACTCTAGCTCAGGGGTAGTAACAGCTGGACCATCGGCCAAATCTGGACCACCAGATGTTTTTGAACAGACTACGAAATCTTTTTATTTACTTATTATCATTGTTGTTATCTTTGTATTATTCTCTCTAGGGTCCGGTCTCTCTACCTTAACCAAGAAATTTGGACCTTGACAAAAAATAGATTACCCCTGCTCTAGCTATATATACCCGTCTGACCCTCCCGAATACATACCCACTTGTGCAGCCTGTGCTGAAGCCCACACTGCTGCATCCTCAGTTCTATATTTAGTGAGCTAGATAGAAAAAGCTAGCAAGAGTACATCTACACAAGCTGCCATTCACATGTGTGGCTGCAGTGTACTCATACCCTGAAGTGGTCAAACGCTACAAATGCCAACATTCGTAAAAGAGAATGGTCATACATAACTTAAAAGAAATGTAGCAAGCCACCAGGACCAGAAGGGATGCATTCATGTAGTATTCATTTGGAATTCCCAGGTTTTAGAACACAAATGGAATTAAAATATCATACAATAGTAATAAGTAATGTTGTGCTCTTGGCATCACATACTAGACAAGCAGGTGAAGGTTCTGGTCCTGATACCATGGGTGTATGTTTCTGCACACTAGCAGCAGTACTGTTAAAAATGTCTTCTACCTCTAGCTGGCTGAAAGTGGGCATTTATAGCTTGACTGCATAACAGTTACGGTTTAACACTGCCTAAGCAACTCTGTTCTAAAGGCCCTTTTTCAGCTGTTTAGAACTTGCCAAACTCTCAGTGGTTAGGCTGAAACTTGCTTGGTTTGATCTCTGCTTGGGAGACCAAACCTTGGGAGAACAAAACAACTGAACCATTTTTTGAGAAAAGAGTATGGGAGAAAAAATACACCTTTGGCATAAAATATGTGTGACAAATCCATCTATTATCAAGGCTGCCCAATGCAAGACCACATTTTCAGTTGCATATAAATTTGTAACACTGTAACCATTCAAATTTCCCATGCTAGGTCTATGCCTTAAGCTGAATTTTTTTGGAAAGTTTCAGCCAAAACAGTTCAGCCATTTCTGAGTATGAAGCAAGGGAAAAATAAGTTGTTTTGCCCATGTAATAAGAATTCTGGTGAGCATAAGAATGGCTATGCTGAGTCAGTCCAATGGTCCATCTAGTCCAGTATCTTGTCTTTTGACAGTCGGCGGTGCCAGATGCTTCAGAAGGAATGAACAGAACAGGGCAATTTATCAAGTGATCCAACTCCCATCATCCAGTCTCACTTTCTAATCATCAGAATTTTAGGGACACCCAGTGCATGAGGTTGTGTCCCTGACCATCTTGGCTAATAGCCATTGATGGATCTATCCTCCATGAACTTATCTAATTCTTTTTTGAACCCAGTTATACTTTTGGCCTTCATAACATCCCCTGGCAACGAGTTCTACGGGTTGACTTTGCGTTGTGTGAAGAAGTACTGCCTTATGTTTCTTTTAAACCTCCCCCATCCCTCTCTAGTCCAGGTCCATATAGAGGATGACAACCTATTTTCACTATCAGTTACTCTGTTAGCTCAACTGGCAGAGGTCTGTGTGGTGAATTTAAATTTTTCAACCCCGCAGAAGACCTGTGTGGATGCCAATATGATGCTATATGATGGAATTTCTATTTTTTCGGTTCACTTGTTTACAAATTTAAGGAATTAAACAAAAGCTACTTTGAGTCCCCTTGTGCATATGTATTATGATACAGTCTTTAATTACATAATCACATACTATTTTTTCCCACAGAAGTCCTGCTTGATTCACTGCAAAGGATGGACTTGCTCTGGGGATAAATCAGGGTTGTGTAGTGAAGAAAGCTGTTGTCTGTACAACCCCTGCTTCATTAGTTCCAGGAGTTAGAAAATGTGTAGTGAATGAGGCAGGGGATTTCAGGAAGAAATGAATGGTTTCATGATTAAGGCAGTTGAATGCTGCCTGGCAGAACTGGATTCTATCTCTGCCTCCACCAGTGTGTGTATGTGATGTTAGGCAAGTAAGTTAAACTAGTTTTTTCATAGGTAGTCACCAATTGTGGGTTGCTGGGTATGAAATGCACAAGTGCTAAGCATCCATAGCTGCAGCTGAAGTCAATATCAAATGTGCTTTGATCATAGGAAGTGCTATATAATGCTATGTAATCTGAAAAATCAGGTCTCATGTGTCACAAATCAGCCACCTAAAATTAGTGGATACTTTTGACCTTAATCTCTCTGTCCCTCAGTTCCTCATCTGTAAAATGAGTACAATATCCATTCATCTCACAGGGATCTTGTAAAAATAAATTGGTATTTGTGACGCACTCAGATACTATAATAATGCATGCCAAAGAAAAGTCCATGAAGAAATTTATACTTCTGACTTCAGAGGAGGGTTTGAATAGCATGGAGTACGTAAGGCCTGGAGCCACACATTGAACAATGAGGTTAAACAAAATTTTGAATATCTGCTCATTGAGTGAGCACCATTCATTCTCTGCACTGGATGAAGCAGGGTCCTGTGAAAAAAAGAGATGTTTTGTACTTAAAGATTGTATCATAATGCCTACATGCAAGGGGACCAAATTAAGGTTGTAAAGACAACCTTAATTCTGGCATTTCTTAACTTTTGAGTGGTTGATTTTGCAACCTTGATGATGTTTTTTTTATGTAGTTTTTTTGTGTTTAATGTATACAAACACACAGATTACAGTTCTCACCTCAGCAGGAGGCAATAGAAACAACATTTGGTACAGCTGTAAAACCTAATTGGACTTACTGATGCTTTTTGGTGGTCCAATACAAATATTTTGACAAGCTCTATGGATTTAAAAATTTATCATGAAGGTACTGTAACTTTAAAAATTATAGTAGGAGATGTAAAAAGCAACAGAGTCCTGTGGCATCTCATAAACTAACAGACGTATTGGAGCATAAGCTTTCGTGGGTGAGCTTTCGTGGGTCTGACTAAGTGGGTACTCACTCACGAAAGCTTATGCTCCAATACATCTGTTAGTCTATAAGGTGCCACAGGACCCTTTGTTGCTTTTTACAGATCCAGACTAACATGGCTACCCCTCTGATACTTGAGTATGAGATGGTTATCATTAATATCCCAACATTCTATTACCACTGCACATGTATGCACAAAAGAACAGAGTGAAATTTTAGATCAACACATGAAAAATTTGTGGAAAAATTATCTCCTGCAATGCACAAGTGTGTTATCATTGAGGCAGAGTTAAGGAGAATCCTTGCCTTGTCCCATACAGTCTTTGAAGGGCTTCAGCCTTGCCTCATAGCACTGTCTGGCAAATAATTCTACATTTTGGAAATGAACTTTATCATTTAATTGTTTTAAAACCCCAGGAAACTTCAAGAAAAAAACTGCATTAAAAGAAATTGAAGACCATGATCCTGATTAATTTTCTGCATACAAAGTTAAATGTGAGTCTTCCTATGCATAAAGTTAAGCACCTGCACAAGTGTTCACGGTATCAGGACTTAATATGTAAGGAGAAGAACTCAAAAAGTTAATTAACTTTGCCCCAAATTCATATGACTTATGATAGTCTTACACAATCACATGCTATTATTTCTAAACCTGGTTGGAAATTTTCCAGTAGAATATTTGTTTGTTGGAAAATGCCGATTTGTGAAAAGCAAAATGTTCTGCAGGTTTCAAAGAAAATTGCCCAGGGCTTTCCAGGCTCAACTAATCTTTCAAAGGAAATTAGCCAGAGGTTTCTGAGCTCCTGGCTCATCATCAGTCTGCCTAGTGTCTGCTCAGGCTCCAAGGGGTTCCAGGTGTCTGGCTCCTCAGCAGCCTGAAAACTTCAAGGCCAAGTTCCAAGGCTCCCAGATTCTTGACAGGTTTCCTGGGATGGGGGGGGGGAGTCATGGAGCAGTGGAGGCCAGGGTTTTCAGGCTCCACACTCCTTTACAGCCCCAGAAGCATATTTCATTTCAGAAACAAAATATTCCAGAATTTGACTTCCACAAGAAATTGAGGTTTTGATTTGTCCCAATTTGAACTGAATTTTTTCCCCATGCCCCAAGTTGTTTTGTTTTTTGAAGAGGTGAAATTCACTTTCTTGTTCAGTTATATTTATTTTTACAGGTCCCCTGCTGCATTTGATGTGTAAGCTGAATGGTGAACAGTGAATGAGGCAAGGTAAGACAGTCAATGAGAGGTGCTGAGAGCCAAATTGTTTGCAACTATCAGTCACTTTACACTTGTGTAACTGAGGCATTTTCTAGACTAGAATTGAAGGTGTGATGTTAGCCTGTGTTAGCATATATAACACACTTTGAAAGTCTGCTATAGATAAGGCACGCTGCCTTTAACACATGCTAAACTGGTCAAGTTAAACCTGGGGGGAGCCCAGGCTTCAGTTCGACCAGCTGAGCATGTGTTAAAGGCAGTTTGCCTTGTCTGCACTAGACTGATGTGTTAGCATATGTTAGTTAATGTGTGCTAATCTATTTTAATTCCTAACCTAGATAAAGCCTGAGAGCACAGCTGGGACGTCCATGGACAGGGTAGACTTTATATAGTGAATGAAGCATGATTAAAAATACATATTTAGTCCACTGGCCTTCATCCAACCTGTGCTCTAAATTAGTCATATTTATAGTGGAAATAACAGTATGTGATCATTAACTAACAAAAGAATGTATTATGATGCAAAGACAAAAGTGGCATAATTAAGGTTGTCTGGGTAACCTTAACTTGCTAAGTTTTGGTATGCTTTACTTTACAATTTTTTTCTTAAACATAGGTTAAAATTTAGAATTTACATATAACTCTTCAATGCACTTTAGAGGAGGGTAAGTATTATCATCTCCATTTTACACCTGGGGGAAACTGAGGCAAATATAGGAAGTAATTTGTCCAAGATTACTCATCAGATCATTGGCAGACCTGGGATTGAAATCCAGGTTTCCTGACCCCAAGGCACATGTCCCTATACCAATTCTGCAGAATCCTTTCAAACTGAAAATAGGTTTTGATATACCAGTGTGTCATGCTCAGTTTTCTATTTAAGATAAACTAACACACCCCATACTAATTAAAATGTTCTGTGACACTTCTATCTTTGTTTCAAACAGCAGTGAAACCCATTTTGAATGCCCTTATTAAAGAACCTCTTTTCAATAACCAAAGTACCCTTTTCGAGGTAGAGATAGCAAAGAAATCAGTTTTAAAGAGACACATTACTTCTTTCTATATATCAGATTGTTTTTCCTTGGTGAACTTGAAGATATTGGATAAAATGCAGCCACGGTGTAAATAAATGCAACCCCCATATAAGTCTCTGGCTAACTTCTATGATGTATATTAATCAGAAAACTGGTGTAAATGATATGGTAGTCTAATTTGCAAGCGAAGTTCATCAGGCCTGATTCTGCCACCCTTAGAGAATGTCTACGCTACGGGATTATTCCGATTTTACATCAGCCGGTTTTGTAAAATAGATTGTATAAAGTCGAGTGCACGCGGCCACACTAAGCACATTAATTCGGCTGTGTGCATCCATGTACTGAGGCTAGCGTCGATTTCCTGAGCGTTGCACTGTGGGTAGCTATCCTGTAGCTATCCCAAAGTTCCCACAGTCTCCCCCGCCCCTTGGAAATTCTGGGTTGAGATCCCAGTGTCTGATGGGGCAAAAACATTGTCGCGGTGGTTTGGTACAGCCTCACCCCCCCTCCGTGAAAGCAGCAGACAACTTTTTCGCGCCTTTTTTTCTGGGTGAACTGTGCAAACGCTGTAGCACAGCAAGCACGGGACCTGCTCAGATCAAGACCGCAATCGTGGACGTTGTAACACTCGTGCATTCTCCTGCAGTCTATGCTAATTCGGACCTGTCAAGCCAGGCGAGCCCAAATTAACCGGTTTACCTGGTTATAGATAGCTGTCTGTTTCTGCCTACATTTTCGTAGTGCAATGTATAAAATCATTGGCTGTATGCTCGTCTGTATTTCAAACTTCTTGTGCTGTGGTTTGCTGGGAAAGATCCCAGACAAGTTGGTGTTTTAGCTCTGCTTATTAGCGGCTGCCCTTGATGGCCTTTAGGGCACCATCAGCTACACAATCTGACTCACACTGAGAGCGATGGAGGCAGCTACGCCTCGTGACTACGCAGGCGTTGCAGATGGCCCTGTGAACTGCACGACTCCACTTTTTTTGTGTAACTTTTCACAGTAAAGAACAAAGAAGTGTCCTTACACCCTGAAAAGCCTATATAAGGCTGACGCCTCAATCTCCGATCTTGTCTTTCATCCCGCTGCTCTTACATACTGGAGGGACTTTGCTACAACACTGAAGCTCTTGCACCCAAGGACTAGAATCGACCCATTCCCAGCTGGGGATGTATTACAGAAGACCTTGGATGTTAAACTGCAAGTTTATTCCCATCACTGCTAACCAAGCCTGAACTACAGAAGTTCTGTTCCACGTTACAGTGGTACGTGTAATTGATTCCATTTAGACCAATTCTAGCCTCTCATTCTAAATCCTTTTCCCTTTATGAAATAAACACTTTTAGATTCTCTAGATTTCTACAGATTGGCACACAGTGATTGTGGGCTGGAGAATCGAATGGTGTACTCATTGACATGGGTACTGGGCCTTGGTTATCTGGGATCCAAGGGAACCTTTTTTCTTTTCCTGGGTGTTGGTTTCATACACCATTCATCCAGGATGGGTGGCACTGGTGGGAGATACTTGGGAGACTGGAAGTGTTCTAAGGAAATTGCTTGTGTGACTTCTGACGGTTAGCCAGTGGGGTGAAACGCGAGTCATTTTGTCCTGGCTGGTTTTGCGTTTGCCTTAGAGGTGGAGCAAACGCTGCAGCGCTTCGTGGCTGTGGACCTGGCCTGCCTTGAGCAATCTACGGTACTTACGATATTGCGCACTCTCAGTTGGGTCCCGCCCAGAACAACCCGTCACACTATAATAAGAACATATATTAACGAAAATACAAAGTAATCAAGAAGTACACGGCCAGTAAGATCAGTGTAATCTTTGAATTGCACAATATAAATTATATGACTTGAACTGAGACTTACCAAAAAAAGCATATTGCTGCAACACAAAATACTACGGGCCAACATTCTTGCAGTCCTACAACCTGTGGGGTACATTGTTAAATGTCATGCGTAAATTGATCTAAAATCAGAAGTGGGGCAATGATAAAGTAAGTATAGCTTGCACCAATGATACCTAACATAGTGTAACACTGAAGAAGGGCGCAGCAGGAAACGTTGCAGCAGGGAAACAGAATCAGCAGCATCTCCCCTACATGTTGTTACACCATACTGATTAGCTAGATTTTCGACTGCTGTATTCATCTGTTTGTGCCTTATGGTGTGTAAGTTACTCACTTTAATCTTCATGCTGAGATCTGTATTCTGCCAAACCTAAATATCATGTCATGGCTAGTACCTCTATGTAGGCAGTCCCACTACAATTAATAGGGCCTCAATGAGTTAATAATTCATTACCTATTAATGCTAAGGCCTGGTCTAACACACGCGTCTATACCTGGATTTTAGCAGAGTTTAAACCGATTTAATGCTGCACCTGTCCAGCACATACGAGGCCCTTTTATACTCAATAGTAAAGGGCTCTTAAAACCAGGTTTCCTGGTAACTCCTCGCCGACGAGAGAGAGTAACGCTGAAATCGGTATACCATAGCGGAATTAAAGTTAGTCGTGGGAATCGACGGTAATTAGGCCTCCGGCGCCGGTATCCCACAGTGCACACTGTGACTGCTCTGGACAGCAATCTGGAACTGATGCAACTGGCCGAGGTAAACACGAAAACGCCGCAAACTTTTGAATTTCATTTCCTGTTTGGCCAGCCGTGGACAGCAATACACCAGCAACAGGTGACGCACGCAGTCTCCTGAGAATCGAAACAATGAGCTCTCAGCAACATGGCACCGCACGGGAGGGCTACCTGGATCTGATCGCGTATAGTGGAAGGATTCTGTGCTAACAGAATCGTTCCAAAAAAGACGAAAAGAAAAAAACATTTGAAAAAATTATCACAGCTATGACAATGGAGACACAAGCCATCACCATGGACTGCAGTGCAGTGCAAAGTGAAGTTGAAGGAGTACTCACAAGCCTACCAGAAAAACCGAAAAAAGCAAACGGAATTGGGGGCAGGGCCGAAACATGCCAACTTCTACGCTGAGCTGCATGCATTCTAGGGGGTCGCGACCAGCAGCACCGTGTCCGTGGATTCCGAGTGGGTGGTAATTTCAGCCATGCTGAGGATTCTCGCAGACGGAGATGAAGAGGAGGAAGAGAGGAGCGAGCTTGCAGAGAGCCATTCGAGTCTCACACAGCATCTGTTTCCTTATAACAGGAAGCATTTTTCTCACCCAGAACGGAATTACACTCCCAGCTCACAATCTCATTAACTCTCGAAATGATGCTTATGGATAGCAATTCTGGTGAGTTACTTGTATATAAACATTGGTTTAAAAGCCAGCATTTTTTAATTGATTGATTTGCCCTGAGGGACTTTATGGGAATTGTTCATTCACTGGCCAGTACATGTATATGTGAATAATTTGTTAGCATGTTCTGGATGTGATAACGACTATTATCTGCAGGGATCATTCTCCATTAGCTCTCTTCTGGATGGTACTCCAATTACTTTGCTATAGTATAGTTTTCTTGGCAAGGCGCCGTTATTCCTGTTCCACCATGGTGGAACTTTACTCACCATGTCAGTACTAATATTGTATTCTTGGTATCTATTGTCATTGACTAATGCAGGTTGCTGTAGTTCGGTGATTACTGTGCATTCCAGTCAATACTTATCTGTTCTTTATCTCGCTGTGTTATTCTCTCAGTGAAAGTGATTATGTTCATGGTACATTCTGGTTGATAATTCAGTTGAATTTACTTAAGGGGACGAGATGGCCATTCCTACGTGGGCTGTTGCCTGTCTTAAGAGAAATCCTTCCTTGCAGGTAGCCACAGGGAGCGGGGCAGGAGGGAAAATCGACACTGTTTAGTTTTCGCGTTTGGCTAGCAGGGATCTCCCTGCTACCAGCCATGCGTTGTGGGGAGGGGTATTAACATGATCTCCATGATACTCTATATGCGTGGGGCGAAAGGGTAACAGCGATCATCCATACGACAATGTGATGGTGGGGTGATGTTCTGCTTTGCTGCATGTTAAAGGAAATGAATGCAGCCTGAA
>NC_133778.1:19651749-19671408 GCF_003597395.2 Chelonoidis abingdonii | reverse complement strand
TTCAATGGCAGACCTGCCCATTACCATCAGGATCTCCAAGCCAGGGCCGCGGTTTTGAGTGGTCTTAGACACCTTATATGACCCCCTTTACATAGGATTTGGTGCCACTACAGGACCTTGGTTGCAACCCATGTTCTATATGGTCCCAGTTTATATCAATAACGTCACATTTAGTCTATTTGTTTTACATAAAATTGTATTTGCTTTCCATGGATCTAACCTCAGAATCTTAAAGCACCAAACAGGTGCATTATTTCATGTACATAACTTTATATTAATAGCACCAAATGTAACTTGAAGGAAGACTACATAAAATAATTGAAAACCTTTGTTGAGCAGAAGAACAGAGGATCTTTCCAGTGGCTTTCATCATTTTGCCAGCTTCAGTAGCATCTTGCTCTCCTTGAACCTGTAAAAGGAGCCCTAGCTCATTTTCGTCCTCAGACATAACTGTAAAAGGAAATAATTGCACAATATAAATAAACTAACACTTCCAATGTATTTAATCATATTAAGAATAGTCCCCAGAGGGTGGGAAAACAAGCACATTATTGTTCAAATTGATAAGATGCATAAAAAGATCTTTAGATTTTGACAGCATTTACAATTGGATATGGTATATATTGGTGGGATAGGAGAGAAAGAAGGAATACGTTTGAAAGTAAAACATGCACATGTCCAAATCAGACTTCTCAAGTACTTTTTTTCATGTTGGATAGTTGGGCATCTGAGACTCCCTTTGGTAGAAGACACAGATAAAGAATATAGAGGCATGCTACACAAAAGACTTTCATTATTAGTATCCTGTTGTTTATGGTAATTTATTACTACATTTAAAAATACTTTTAATTGAACTCTGATTCATAAAGGATGTACTTTAAGAGGTGATCCTTATCTGCTTACTTTTGTTATCCTTTGTTACTTATACTATCTGTAGAACTTTATAGAGATAATACTGTGCCATAATTTAAACTGGAAAAACTCCCAATTTTATTTAAAATCATTTATTTTCATAAACAGGGATGAGCTTTTCTGAAAATTTAGGGAAACTAAAATGAAGTTTTATATAAACCACTGGTCATGTTTTCTAATAGTTGTAATGGCTTCCCTTAGTTCAATGATAAGGGATTAGGGCTACTAGAACAAGTTGAATTAGCCATATAACAGCGTTCTTCATTTTCTGCCTTTAGCACAAATATAGGTAGCATTAATGTATTCTATCAAGAAATCTCAAATCTGGCATTCAGGGTTTACACTAAAATAGTGACATTCTCCAGAAATTAAAAACTGTTTCAAATATGCCAGAAGGCTGTTTTAGGTTAAACAGTTATCTGGTTTTAACAACGGATTTAAATTCAATTTTTTTTTTAAAAAGTAGTTGTTGTTGTTATACCAAATTAAAATACATATGTTATTGCATACCATTGAGTCTCTGCTGGTATTTCTCAACAGTCTTTAGAAGATCTATACAGCTTGTCTGAACAGAGTGAAAAACCTTGGAAAAGAAGAGTTAGTACCTTAGTCTATGGAAATAGTAATGTGAATATAAATAAGAAAATGTCTGCTTAGTATATAACGTTCTACGGCCTAGGATTGAGCAAGTTTACCAGTAAAAGAAATTTAAAGCTAGAGAGATTCTTTTAGAAATCACTTGTCTGTTTCAATTGAGATAATCATATATATGACTTCCATTGGCAAATATTCTTCTAGGCAGAATCTATCCAAAGCCTATAGCCCAAATTCATCTCTAGCATAAGCAAATACAATGAAGTCAAAGGATCTTACACCTCCTTACACCGAGGCTGAATATGACCTGCAAACAAACTTACTCAATATAATCAGGATAGACACACACAAGAAATGAAAGTTACTTATACAGGGTATGTCTGCACTTCAAGCTGGAAGTGGAATTTCCAGCTCAAGGAGATATATCTCCACTAGCTCTGCTCAAGCTACCATGCGTACCATCTCAAACAGATAAATACTTAGCCATGGAATCTATATTTTGCTGTCTATTTCCATGCTGGGGACTATATGGGGCCCTCCTACTGGTTGAAAACCAAGACATTTACAACTAATACCATTACAGCATCATCTGTATTTTCTTTCCAGTCACCATCCATTCTCCAGGTGTTTAGTAATTCTTTTGATGGTGGAAAAAATCAGTAGCAGGGACATCTGCAGGATGAATGCAAACATGAATGGATGTTTGTCAAATGCATGTGCCACTGCTTGAAGTAGCAACTCAAATGCCATAACACGGCATTTGATTTTTGGTTATATGTGTGGGAATATAGGAATACTGAAGTGATAAGTTGTAGCTGCTACCCGTGATAGGTGGTAAGGGCTTAGAGGGGAAGCTTGAACTGATGGCCAGTCACCCATGAGATGTCAGGGAGGCAGGTCAAGACTTGTTTCTTTTTAGACAGTTTAGATCTTTTCCTTGTGAGAAGAGAGGGTAGCAAATACTCAGAAAGCTAAATATCAAGACGGTACTTGTCATAAGCAGATGGTTAACGGTTAATGTCTCTTTTACCTGTAAAGGATTAAGAAGCTTAGTAAACCTGGCTGACACCTGACCAGAGGACCAACAGGGGGACAAGATACTTTCAAATCTTGGTGGAGGGAAGTCTTTGTGCTTTTTTTTTTGTTCGTTGTTCGCTCTTGGGACTAAGAGGGAGCAGATGTACACCCAGGCTCTCCAAATCTTTCTAAATCAGTCTTTCATGTGTCAAAATTGTAAGTAATAGCCAGGCAAGGTGGATTAGTCTTATGTTTGTTTTCTCAACTTTTCTTTGCTGGAAGGATTGCCCACTGTTGCTTAACCTGAACCTGAGGCTAGATGGGGTCCTCTGGGCATATACACTAAGTACGCATTTTCCATCCTGATTTTACAGAGATAATTTTTACCTTTTCTTTCTTTAATTAAAAGCTTTCTTTTTAAGAACCTAATTGATTTTTCCTTGTTTTAAGATCCAAGGGATTGGGTCTGAACTCACCAGGGATTGGTGGGGGAAAGGAGGGGGGATGGTTAATTCCTCCTTGTTTTAAGATCCAAGGAGTTTGGATCTATGTGAAGTCTCTCAAGGCAACCCAGGGAGGGGAAAGTCTAGGGGGAAAGGGGGGGGGATGGTTAATTTCTCCTTGTTTTAAGATCCAAGGGGTTTGGATCTGTGTTCCCCAGGGAAGGTTTTGGGGGAACAGAAAGTGACAGACACTAAATTCTGGCTGGTGGCAGTGTACCAGATCTAAGCTAGTAATTAAGCTTAGAAGTGTTCATGCAGCTCCGCACTTTTTGTACTCTAAAGTTCAAAGTGGGGAAAAAAACCTTGACAGTACTACTGAAGCAATGAGTAAAATGTTTCTGTAACAGGGTGGCGTGCCCCTTTTAAGGGTAAAAGGCTTTGGGACAGTCATCCCTGTTCAGTTAGCCCCACCCTGCTACATCTATGTAGGGTTGGATTTAAGAAGAAGGACTCCCAGCAGTGGGGAAAACTGAGGATACAGATTGTCCTATGGCCTAACTGAAGATAGGAGCCAGTCAGGGACTACAGCCTCCTGAAAGCCTGGGTAAAGGGAGAGTATGCCAGCCTCTAGGCAGTGAGGCTGAAGCCTAGGAACTGGGGTTTGGACAGTTTATTGCAGCTGGGGTTAGCCTGTAAAGGAGGAGGCTAATAGCCAAGCCCGGTTGGGCTGAAGATTTGGAGGTTTTGCTATGTTCTGTAGACTTTAAGTGACAGACTCTGAGGCCCCAGAAAGATTGGACTCTGTTACAGGGCTTGGCCAGACAGCTAGAATGAGTCAGAGAAAATATTGGGTAAATTGAGACAGGGCTGCTGCAATACCACTTCCAGCCATCGGTGATAGTTTCCATTTCCCTCCTAAAGCCTCTATAATAGACCTAAAAGAGCACTATCAAAAGCTTGTAACAGGAGATCAGAGAATAAGGAAATGTGGAAGGTGACGATTAAGCCTGCATGGTGGTCACGGATGCCGTGACTTTCTATGATCTCTATGACTTCTGCAGCAGCCAGGGCAGCTGGCTCCAGGGCTGCTCGAACAGATCAGGCATCCCCTGGAGCCAGCCATATCGGCCACTGCTGGGGCACTTTGGGTGTAGGAGGAGGCTTAGGGTTGGGGTGCAGGATGGCACTTACTTGGGGGGGCACCATGGAAGTGGCCTGCATGACCCTGCAGCTCCTAGATGGAGTGGCCAGGGGACTCTGCGGCCATGTGCTGCCTACACTCACAGGCACTGCCCTCGTAGCTCCCATTGGCTGCGGTTCCTGACCAATGGGAGCTGCAGAGCCAAAGTTCGTGGCAGGGGCAGTACAGGGAGCCCCCTGGCCTTTCCTCCCCCTTGGAGCTGCAGGGATATGCTGTCAAACCTGAATAGGGAGCCTGCCAGCCCAGTCAACCCTCCCCCTCCCCAGCACCAATAGCAGTCCTGAGCTGCATGCTGCCACCTGCTCTCCCCCCGCCCCCAGCACCAGTGGGAATCCTAGGCTGTGTGCCACCTGCCCCCTGACAGCACCAGCACCACCCCTGGACTGCTCCCCGAGAAAACCCACAGACCCCGGCCCAAGTTTTAGTTAGGGGAATATAGTACAAATCATGGAACGGTCATGGGCCATGAATTTTTGTTTACTGCCTGTGATCTGTCCATGACTTTTACTAAAAATACCTGGGACTAAAACATTGCCTTAGCGATGGTCAGACTAGCTAAAGAAATTGACTAGCTACAAGTATGTGTCAAGATGTTTTAAATGCAGCTTCACAAATGTCTGAAAAATGGTGTTTTTTCCAGTTTGTTGCACTATTATGATGCATGCTTGAAAGAATAGACAGTGATAACCTAAGAAAAAATTCTTCTGTTTTTATGTATTAAGGAGATCTGTTTTAACCAAAGATTATCCTTCATGAGAGAACCTAGGTAGTAAAGGAAAGGCTACTAAAATGATGTGGCTAAAAGTTAATGAATATAATGGGAAACTCACTTATTTCAATAGTTCATATTGCAGTCAAATAGCTTTCGTACCACAAATGTTATTGTTGTGTCTTACATGTAAGCAAAGGTCTGGAGATGCTCCAAAAATTCAGAAGAATGGATAGTAGAGAAATGTCTGGGTTGTAAGCGGCTTGCCTTGCAAAAATTAATGCCTCCATTTAGCATACAAAACACAGGATTTGGACATTTAATTTGTAGCAGATTAGAGAGTGCTTAAAATGGCTGGCATCTACATCTCAGACTATTTTTCTTAATAAGACATCTGTTGCTCTGATTCCCTTGCTTGGATAGACTGGATTAGAAGAGGAGAAATGACCACATTTCTTCTAAAAATTCAAGTTACTAGAGAGAAATCATTTTGTAATTTCTTTCCTCCAAGAGAAGGCTTTTTTAAAAACACATCATCTGATTTTTTCAAAGGGGTTCTAAGTCATCAATTTTAAACTAGATTGATTAAGGCTGTAGGAGGTCAAATTAATTACCTCAAGTCATACAATCAGTGAGTTAGATCTGGATTTCAGTTACTGCCTTGTAAATCTGGATTAACACCATAGATTTTGCTAGAGCTGACTGAATGGTACCATTGTTTTTAATTGAATTACTCCAGATTTACAATTGTCTAAATGAAGTCAGAATCTGGCTCAGTGGAGTTTAGATCTAGGATTCCTTCTGATTTTCTCATCCTCTTATTCTATTGTAACCTTGTTAAAAATAACAACTGTCCACTGCTGGAGGCAGGTTAATAGTTTTACTTTGTGTTCCTATCAGCAAGAGGGCAATTATTTAATTTGCTTATAAATCTTGTAGCTACATCAAGAGGACCACTGATCTCTTGAGCTAAGAAACAGGGGAAATGTTTTGTGCAGTGCAAAGACAGAGACCACACTCTGTTCAGTTCAGAGTATAAAAGTAGACAGCCAGCAAATTCCCAAATCACTAAACAGATTGGGCACTGATGGTGTCTGTCCAAAAATAATGAAATAAGAACATGGTACCTGCTGAAATGTAAAAGTGCTAATGAAAAGATTGTTATGCTGAAAGGTACTTGGGACTGACTGGATCACAAGCCTCTTTGAGACTGAGTGTAAAGGCATCCTTCAGTTGACATAACTGTCAGGATAAGTTAATCAGAAGTCCCCCACCTAAGACAAAAGCATGTTGTGAACCCACTCAGGAATTTTGGACTGAATGAGTGGAGGGATTTTGCTAAATGGAGGGAGTGGGAAGGAAGGCAGACCACATAGAAACTAAACAGACAAGAACAGAGGGAGGCAGAGACAAACAGAAAGAGGCCAAGCAGCAGCTGGTAAGCACAGTATGACCTGGAAAAAGCTAGAAAGAGAGAGAGAGAGAGAGAGAGCGCGCACTTTTGGGAATGTTGGCTAAAGAGGCTTGGAGTTGTAAGCTAAGAAACTGCTCCTTTTGTTCTTGGATCCTCCTGCGTTAGGAGAAGCAGAACTTTATACATTCCTTGTAAATAAACAAGATTCCATCAAATAAAATACCAGATTCCATCAATTTCTACTTCCAGTTAGAACATCCCCAGGGACCCAAACTTTGACTCACCACTCAGGTCAAACAAGGGCAACAATGTGATATTTAAAGAAGTACAAAGAGTGGAAGAGAGAGAGTATGCAATGTTACTGTAGCTGCATTGGTCCCAGGATATTAGAGACATAAAGTGGGTGATGCAATATATTTTATTGGATTGACTTCTGTTGGTGAGAGACGGAAGCTTTTGGACAATTAGATTCCAGAGGGGAACTAGGTCCTGGGAGTGGGGCTAGTATAAAAACCTAGATAGTGGAGATTCAGATCTTAGTGCAAGTCAAATACATTACACCAGATTTAGGCTGCAGTAAAAGAGATCAGAATTGGGTCTAAAGTTTCCACTAACCAACCAAAGAAGATTCAGATTGAAGATTATGAACAACCCAGGAATAGCCAAGGGTGTGGGAATGAGTCAGAAAGTTGTGCCTTTTAAATTGGATGCTAACCTACTGTATGTGCTATCAGGTGTTAAGAATGTGAAAGACAGTCTATTGTGAACCAAAAACATATCATATTACACATAAACCTGCATTACACCAGTGCACCCCTAATCCCAGCACCCCAAGCCCCAGACATTTGTTCAGAGCACACACTGCCAGAAAATGACTTAAGGCATCCATATACCCTCGTTCATGGGCAGTGTGCCGCCAGTTATCAAATCAGACACATGGAGGAGTTATATCACCCAGTAGCCTTTAATGCTGCATCTGTTCAAAACTGAACAGAAAAGCATATTCCAAAATCCTTTCACAAATATATCTTTAGAGTCATCAATCTAGCTGGCAGAGCCTACATGCTACACTTAAGTTAATGCAGAAAACAGTAAACAGCTAAATCAGCCCACTATTGTTTGTTAAAAATATGCAGTGATTTATGTGTAGACATACTAATGACAATACAGTTAACTATAAAATATTTTATTGTAATAACTCCTTCTGCTTCTGAAAAAAATTGGTAAGAAATTAATGCCACTCTTACATTACAATCCACGTGAGCTTCAAGTACACAAGTTAGTGTGAATTGCCCACTCTACTGCAAGCAAATAGTATTTGTCAATATACCATTAAGTCACTGGTAGTAAATGCTAAGAAAATTTAATGTATTCACTAGACTTGTGCAGTGTGCTATGGATACTTCTTCCACCGTTTTACCAGACACCAATTCTGTTGCTTCAATGTGCAACCTTCCCTGGGGACCCCCAAGATCCAGACCCCCTGGATCTTAATACGAGGAAAGTAAACTCTTTCCCTCACTAGTGCCTCTCCTAGGGTTTCCCTCCCTGGGTTACCCTGGAAGATACTGTGATTCAAACTTCTTGAATCTTAAAACAGAGGCTTCCACCCTTACCCCTCCTCTCTCTCTCTCTCACCAAGTCCTTGGTGAGTACAGACTCAATACCTTAGCATGAACCAGAGGAAAAAAATCAATTAGGTATTTAAAAGGAAGTTTTTAATAAAAGAAAGAAAAAATAAGAAATCTCTGTAAATACAAGATGTAATATTACAGGGTCTTTCAGCTTTTCTCAGTGAGAAAAGCCTCCCCCCAGCAAAAATACAATTTAAAAATACTTCCAGCAAACTACAAATTTGCAAATACAGAAAAACAATTTAAAAGACTATAACCGCCTTTTTACTTAATACTCACTATTCTGAATATATAAGAGACTGTAGCAGAGAGATTGGCAAGAAACCTGGTTGCATGTCTAGTCCCTTTCAGGACCCAAAGAGAACAAAGCAAAACCCAAAAACCACAAACAATGGCTTCCCTCCACCTTGATTTGAAAGTATCTTGTTTTCTGATTGGTCCTCTGGTCAGGTGTTGCAGGTCACTGTTTGTTAACCCTTTACAGGTGAAAGAGACATTAACCCTTAGCTATCCGTTTATGATACATGTCTTATTAAAAGTTTTTATGGGAATAAGCGAAGGCAGTTTTGAAAATTTTCTTTCTTTCTGTTATGACTGTAAATCCAATGATATATCTGTCTGTTTTTATCAGCAGCAGTTGCTGCCATTGCAGCTTTGAGGGATGCCCCCTCCATACCTGCGGTAGAGCTAACCCTGATGAGGAGGAGAAAAAAGAGGATGAGGGAGAACATATTCAGTGAGATTGTGCAAACCAATGCTGCATTGGACCACAAACACCAGGCATGTCAGACAGCATGGAGAAGGAAAGATGGGACAGGAGACAGGCCCAGGAATCCCAGCAGGAAAAGGAGAGGAAGATGCATCAGGACATCATGGGTCTTTTCAGGCAGCAAACCCAAATGATGCAGACCCTGATTGACCTACATGTCCAAAAATCTTAGCCTCCCCACTTTTTGCTGTCGTTGAAGAACTCCACAGTAGCAACTCCCTACGCTCCCCCACCCACATTCCATGTGGCATCATAGACCACCTCCTTACCCCCACCATTCCATATGGGGGGACAGCAAGGAAAACCACAGCTTCACAATTATGTGAGAGCCACAGCTAGTGTATGCGTCACCACAGTGGACTACATTTGTGCAATGAAATGGAAAGACATTATTGCTGCCTCTCCAATTTCAAAGTCCCATTTCCAGGCCCAAAAGAACAGTCCATCACAGAACACTACTATGGCTGACTGTTAAAGTGTGGTTTCAGAGCCTCCTTCAGCTGCATAGCTGTACATTGGGCTCCTGTAATAGCCCGTGTCTGGCTGTTCAAAGTCAGCAGACAGCTTTTCCACCTCTTCCTAGTCAGCAGCTTTTCCTCCTTTGCCTGACAGATGTTACGCAGGACACATCAGGCAGTTACAACCATTGGGATATTTTTCTCATTGAGATCCAATCTAGTAAGTAAGCACTGCCAGCATCCCTTCAGTCTACCAAAAGCGCATTCAACAGTCATTCTACACCTGATGAGTCAGTTGCTGAATCTTTCCTTGATGCTATTGAGGCTTGGGGCTCATGTATAGCTTCATCAGCAAGGGATAAACTGGGTCCCTCAGAATCACTACTGGCATTTCAATATCCCCAAAGGTAATCTGCTGGTCAGGAAACAACGTGCCTGTTTGCAGCTTTCTCAACAGTCCTGTGCTCTTGAAGATATGAGCGTCATTCACCTTCCTTGACCAGCCCACATCAATATCAGTGAAACGTCCCCAGTGATCCACCAATGCTTGGATAACTATAGAAAAGTAGCCCTTTCTGTTAAAGAAAGGAAAGGTGGGCTGGTGCCAAAAACGCAACGTGCATGCCATCTATTGCCCTCAGTCCAATTCAGGAACTTCCATCCACTATGTCCTGAATATTGCAAATAATCACAGTCCTGCATACCAGGAGACAAATAATGGCCCTACACACTTGCATGACGACAGCCCCCACTGTGGATTTTCCAACTCTAAAATGATTTCCCACTGACTGATAGCAATCCAGTGTTGCAGGCTCCCAGAGTGTGATCACAATTCACTTCTCCGCTGTCAGTGCAACTCTCATTCTGGTGTCCCTGCGCTAGAGGGTTGAGGTGAGTTCAGAACACACATCCAGGAATGTGGCCTTTCACATCAGAAAATGCTGCAGCCATTGCTTATTGTCTTGAGCCTGCATTATATGATATGATCCCACCAGTCAGTGCTCAGTTCATGGATCCAAAAGCAGTATTCCACTGCCTGCAGCTGCTCCTTGAACACCATCAACAACCTTGAATTATTTTCTGAGATGTTCCTCTGCCAATGTCCAAGAAGAAACTGTCATGTCCCCTGTGTTCTTGTGGTACTTCCTGAGTGTCTGAAAATACTGGAGAATCGTGTGTCCTGTATTTGCAACATTCATGAAAATAGTGCAAAGCACTGTGGGATCCATGCTTCTGTTTGAGATGGTGGACAGCAAAATGTGCTGCACAGGTTTGTAGGATTTAAAAGAAAGGCACAAAAATTATGGGATGGAGTAAGTTACATTCTGGGGACCTGACCCCCAGCTCCCAGAGACCCCTTGGCAAGTCATTTCTATCCCACCACACATTCTGAAAAGTTCCCAAAAGATATTGTGTCAAACAGCAGCATGAGGCACACTGAGATATCTACATGGTGCACCGTACTTTACATCAAGACAATTACACCTAGAGAATATGCGCAGTGCTGACACAAGCAGCCAAGTGTGCATGCACATGAGCAATGCACACGAGCAATGCACAAACTTTAGTGGCTATACAGCAATGTAACTTGCATCAACCGAAGTTTGTAGTATAGACATAGTCACATAATCCTTACATTTACCTCTAGTTTGGCATCCAGCTCTGCATCAGATGCAACCACATGCTCGTCTTCTTTCTTTCCTGTAACTTTGATTAGGACTTGCTTTGTCTTCCAGTATTTCTTCTGCAGTCTGCTGACTACAGACTGGTCTTCTGACCTATATTTTCCATTGGAATCCTTGGAGCGACTATGAGAAAGAGATAAGTAAACAGATCAAAGAACTGTTTCAACACTTCACTATGTATACAACAAAATATTACTAATGCAAAACAATTTAGCCAATCAGTGCTGACATAGTACTTTCTGAATGCTCTTTGAAATCTATTTGCACGTTATGACTAGTTGGTATGAAAGCCCCATAGTCCATCATAATGATGTCTGAATTAGTACTTACATATTTTTAATCATTAGGACTATTTACTGCAGCATAGCTTGAAAGTGATTAGTACAATTAGAGCTATATGGAAAAAGGAATTTTGATATTTTAATATTTGTTTTCATCCCAAACTGGGATGGGAACTCAAATGTTCACAAAACAAAAAGGTCTAAAAAATTAACATCTTGACAATGTTGTTATGCAAAAATTATTTTAAGAATTTTATTTTATTTTTAAGAAATAATTATTTTTAAAATATTGTCAAAATATCAATTTGAAATAGTCCTCTTTACTTTCAAATAGACAGTTAAAATATTTTTCTTTTGGAGCTGACATTTCACTTTTCTCAAAAGAAAATGTTTTGATTTCTGAAAGAAAGGAAAAAAATTGCAGAAATCAACTTTCCCACAGGAAAGTTCTATTTTGACAAACCCATATTTTCCAATGGGAGAAGTAGGTTCATTTAAAAAAAATGCAACCAGCTGTTTATACAATGTTGCAGGTATCTGCAACTTCCAATTTTCTACCCCACACATAGCTACTTCACTGGACATATTGCTTCTGCTTATGGCCACTGACTAAACAAATATCAGAATTCCTAGCTACTTTAAAAGGTGTAGAATATAGGCACTGGAAACACTAAATGGGGGAACTTTTTGGCTCAACAGCTCAGATAACTGATTTTCATTCAATAGAAATTATACCAGTGTTTTGTCTATATAGCTGTTAGATATATTGAACGTTAGCATGCTTTCAAAGGTTTAAAGGTAATTTCCAACTGACTCAACAAAAAACACATCTGTTCATTAAATATATATTGAATGCCAGAGGCACCAACTTTGTGATTTCCTGAGGGATGGCCTGCTCTGCCCCAGGCCCCACCCCCACTCCACCCCTTTGCACAAGCCCCCGTTCCTGACCCATTATGCCCCTTTCCTCCGCTTTTTTCTGTCCCTGCTTCCCCCTCCTCCCCAAAGCCTCCTGCACACTGCTGAACAGCTGATCACAGTGGATGGGAGGCATTGATAGGGAGGGAGAGGAGCTGATTCGTGGGGCTGCCAGTTCCGTGGGTGCTCCAGTCCCAGAGCATCCACAGAGTCAGCACCTATCATGACTGCCCCAAATAACAAAGTCAAAGGGACATAACTTGCCTCAAAATTTTTATCTTTCAGGTTCTCCAAAGACACACCAGTTCAGATCTCATGTGAAGACCTGACAAGTATTGGTTGACTTTCACTAAAGAGGCCATTGGAAGACATTTCACAGGTTTGCAACGTTCAGAGCCGGCGCTTCCACCAGGATTTGGGAGGGCGGCATTTTGTGGCCCTCAGCACCAATTCGGTGGCGGGGGGTCCTTCCACACTCCAGGTCTTCGGCAGCAATTCTGCGGTGGGTCCTTCACTTGCTCCGAGACCCGCCGCTGAAGTGCCCCGAAGACCGGGAGTGAGGAAGGATCCCCCCACTGCTGAATTGCCACTGACCGGGAGCGTGGAAGGACCCCCACCTAGGGTGCCAAAAACCCTGGCGCTGCTCCTGGCAACATTTACATGTTTTAATTTTGTATAAAAATAATCTAATTGCCAAACTAACAATACACACAAAAAGAACAAAGCTAAATAAAATTTGTCATAGTTTATGATTTCTTCAGCATTCTTTAGTATAACTCACTTAATTGGGACAATCTGGTAGATTCCAATTCATTCTGATTAAGAATCTGTCTCATTTAAACGAAGTTCATCTAACTTTACAATGTTGTAACTGTATACAGCTGCACCTCTCTTTGTAATTCACAGGACAATTAACGCTTGTCTTCACTGCTGAGTTAGAGGAGTTAGTATTATACCTCAATTGGTGCCCCAATTCAAGTCCCATCCACTCTCAAAAAGCCCTTGAGTGTGGGGGTGCTTGTAAATGGAGTTTCCTGGCCTGTCGGGGTACAGGCTACAGCTGCAGTTAGTACAACTTGTTAGCTACTAACATGACCATCCTACAGCTCAAATGTTATTTCAGAGTGCAGCCACTCTCACTCCATGTAGGCTAATTTAAGAAAAGTTAACTTGAGGCTAAATAACCTGATTAACTCTATACTGAAGACATATCCTTAGTCCAAAAGAATCCCAGCTTGGCAACTGGAGCAATTTTGATCATCCTATTAAAACAACATAACACTCATTCTGTGTTATCAGGGATACAGGAAAGAAATCTGACTGGTTAATTTCTGTTTTCAAAAGGGGATGTGCGTCACATAGTCACCAACTCTGGGTGCTCTGGGGCTGGAGCACCCAGAGGGGGAAAAATGAGCACCCACCAGCAGCACCCCAATCAGTACCTACCTGCTGGCTTTCCCTGCCACTCAGTGCCTCCCTCTCCCTTCCACCATGATCAGTTGTTCTGCAGTGTGCATGAGGTGGCGGGGGGCGATGGTGGGGCATGCTCAGGGGAGGGGGCAGAGCAGGGGGCAGGAAGAGGGAGGGTGGGGACAGGAAGAGCCAGGGCTGGGGTGGGGCTTTGGGGAAGGGATGGAGTGGGGGCAAGGCCTGGGGCAGAGGAGAGATCGAACTCCCCCGGCACATTAGAAAGTTGGAGCCTCTGGTCCATCATGAATGGGTTCATTCTCCACAGGAATACAGAAGTAGTTGTACAGAGGTGCAATGGGAATAGTGTAACGGAAGGGCCTACCCTTCTAGAGGCCATCACAATTATGTATTCCAAGGCTGTAATAACTAACTACATATTTTATATAAATTCTAGTTAGTATTTTTTTGTCAAGGTTTAAATGAAATGGCATAGTAAATCATGAAAGAAACTATACTATAGATCCCTCAGCTCCTGTACTGTGAAAAAAAAGATCAGATTTGCAGGCATGTCCTTTCAAAGAACAGAAATGAAATAGTGAGCATCAAATTTTTACTTTTTGTCAAACATTTCCACCTCTTGACTTGTTTAAAATATTTATGTGACACAGCCCCTATTATCTTAAACCACATCTAGAACATGCCAAGATAGATAGAGAACACTAGCAAGAGTGGGACTAAAAAAAAAAAAAAAAGCTATAACAGGATTATTAAACTTGCATAGAATAGTCCCAGATATTTTACAACTATTTAGATATGTGGACAGTTCATTGTACTGTTTGGAACTGGTAACAACAACAAATGCTAAACATGTCTATATAATAAAGAAGATACTGTAATTTTTAATGAAGAAATTAAAGCCTGTGGACATGCACATACGTTAGGTGGCTCTAGAGGATCAGGGCTAACCATCTTTCATTGATATATCATTTTCAGTATATTTATCTTAAATAAAGAAGACAGAGTCTAAACAGCTTCACAACTTTAAGATCCTGTCAGATAGTGTATTAGAAGAAACAGTTATTTGAAACCTTGCAATTCTAGAAGCCTTGTGAAATGATGGCAGACACAACATCTCCATGTGATACATGCAAGCTTGATTTAGAAACTGGATCAGATGCGCTTTGCATTGCAGATTAGCACTACTGGATACTATTGCTCTTGAGGCCTGATCCTGCAGGTTATTAGGTGTGACTGATTTGGAACTGCTCTGTAATTTATGAATACTGCATGTTGACCTGGTTATTGGGATGTTTAAAGTATAAGTATATTGATTTAGTTTTAATAGGATGAGAAAAACAAGCAGAACAGGAAAGAATGGCTCAGAATAAGTCACTTCTCAGCAAACATTTGAGAGTTAAGTAACAGTGCCCAGAAAGGAAAAGCCTGAGAACACAGGAGATCAAAAGAGATGTGGCAAGTTTAACTAGGACTACTCTTTCAAAAGAAGGGAGAGAGAGTTGTTTGGGGGAACCGCACTGAGACACAGGGACCTACTGAGAGTGTTGGAAAAAGTTAGGTCTGCCTAGTTTACAACCAGGTGACGATAAGACTTTAGGTAAGAGAGAAACGTGTAGACTGTTTTAAATTTCTTTTTCTCTAAATGCATTGTTCTTACTGTTAAAAATAAACTATACTTATGTTTTAAGATGACAGGTTTATCACAGCATTCCATTGGTCAGAGACTCCCAGAGAAGAACTGCAGGTGTTTGAACTCAGTTGGTCCTACAGAGTAAGAACACTTGATACGCAGGGTATTGTAGCTAATAACTTGGTCTACTTATGAGAGATTTCCATCACAGGGTTGACCAGATACTTGAGGGCATGCACTTAGAGAGACCAGAAAGGGGACAGAGGTGCCCAGTAACCAGGATACTGAGCATCTCTTTGTTTCTCAAATGAAGTTCATGAAAACCTAACTGGGGCTATTTCTACCAAAAAGTAATGGTCACTTTTATTAAAGACCCTATCCTGCAAACTACTCTGTGCAGTTTTCTATCAGCTTCAGCAAGACTCCACATGGGCATAGGGGTCGATCTGCACAGATCAGCTTGCAGGATTAGTGCTTGAAGCCCCAATCCTGCAAACAGTTATGTATATGCTTAACATTGCATAACTTTCAATGGGATCATTCATGAGTTGTATGTTTGCAGGACTGGGATCTAACTATGTAAACAGTGTATGCAGCCATATAGAATAGATAAATTCCTAGGAGGCAAACATGGTGGCGGGGGGAAATCTCCTTCAAGAACATAAATGCAGAATATTAAAATAAACATTTAGGTTGACAAAACTAAATAAAAAGGGAATATCAAAGCTAAGGCTGACACACTAGAACAGACTTGTGCCTGTGGAACCCAGGCTGCAAGTACTGCTGGTGTAAGTCTACCTGGAGTGCTGCTTCCTGCCACATCAGCAAGGCAAATTACTTCAATACCAGCTGAGAGGGGATCCAGGGGATCAGTTCTTTTATACAGTGTGGACTCAACCTAGGAGAACTTTCATACGGAAGACTGTTTAAACAAGAGAAAGGTGGCTGGATACTGAAGGAGAGGAACATCAGATAAGATGGGAAAGAGAGAGTATTTGTGCCCTAGCCAAAACTGGCTTTTACATTTTTTTCAAAAAGCAATCTTGAAAACTATTACAGGAAATAATTTTGTAGCCTATCTTAATCTAAGGTGACATTTTAAACATTTATATTATTTTCAAGCCTATGTTACTCCTCTGGCTCAAAAACAGTGTGAAGCTTTCCTCTTTTCCACATGGCTGTGCTACCTGAAACACTTTTCAGGTCACTTCTTGTAAACCACTTCAGGGTCAGGGAACACTCATGTTGCGGAGGAGTCATGAAGACAACAAATTCAATGCGTAAGACAGGAGATAGAGGGATAGTAGGAAAAGAAATTAGTCAAATGAAACATTTTTTAAAAGATTATTTTGTTTCTTTTAACATTATAAACCATGTGCAGTCTTTTCACAGCCTTTTTTCCCCAGGAAGGATAATGCTAAATTTTTTCAATAGGCTCTCTTTTTTCAGCAATATTTTTCTTCTGGGTATTATATGTTGCTATAAAGTAACACACTCCTGACTCACCTAGGATGGTTATCCATTCTGCTGCGGCTCTTGTTACACCTATGGAAACAGACCAACACATTTTTTTCTCCTCTTTCCACTTCCACCACATCATTCCAGAAAAAGCACACTTAGTACAGAGAAGGAACAGCAACTGAAAGCTGAATCATAAAAGAGCAATAAAAAGAAATTTATTATGTTGGGCAGGATACCATGGTCAGGGGCATGGTTACAGAAGGGAAGAAGAGGACTTGACCTAAAACAATATTTCAAAAGAGAGAGAGAAAAAACCTCACACTTATCTAAAGTTGCTGAGAACTTGGAGAAATCAAGCTTCAGGGTTGTGGGAGTAAGAAATTAAAACTAGAGTTGGTTGGGAATTTTTCTATTAATTGTTTTTTGTTGGAAAAAGACAATTCATCAAAACCAAAACTGTTCACAGGAAAAGGTCAGTTTCAGTGAATTTCCCAGGTTGAAATAAATTTCATATTGTTGAAATAAGATGTTTCAACATTTTCTAAACCAAAAAGTTTTTTTTTTAAACTAATTTCTGTTTCAAAATGTAAGTTAATTTATGGTGGGGGGGGAGGTGGAATAAAAGGTCAGAATGAAACATTTAAATTGATCCAGTCTGGGTTATTGGTTCACAATTATTTGAGATTTTGACTTTCTCCCAATCTGGGATGGGAAAATTTCTGAAATCTCATATTCTTTTGGGTTGGGAAACTAGTTTCCTACCTAGTTGTAATGAAAACAAAACCTACTTTTTCAATCCCCAGAATAGCACTGGGCATTAATAAGGTGACCATGTGTCCGGTTTTTGACCGCAACCCCTGGTCAAAAAGGGATCCTGGCAGCTCCGGTCACCACTGCTGACCGGGCCATTGACTGTCTGGTTGGTGGGGCTGGCAGGCTCCCTGCTAGCCTCCGCGCCACGCGGCTCCTGGGAAGCAGCCGGCATGTCCCCCCCTCGGCTCCTACGTGCAGGGGCACCCAGGGGGTGCTGCATGCTGCTCCCACCCCAAGCACACCCCTGTGCAACTCCCATTGGCTGGGAACTGCGGCCAGTGGGAGATATGGGGGCAGCACCTGTGGACAGGGAAGAGCACAGCAGCCTGGCTGCCTGTACACACAGGAGCTGGAGGGGGGACATGCTGGCTGCTTCAGGTAAGCGCCGCCTGGAGCCTGCACCTCTAGCCCCATCCCACTTCTCAATCCCCTGCCCCAGCCCTGATCTTCCTCCCACCCTCCAAAAGCCTCAATCCCAGCCTGGAACGCCCTCCTGTACCCAAGCCCCTCATCCCACACCCCCAGCCAGAGCCCTCACCCCTTCCCGCACCCCTGCCCCCTGAGCCAGCCCAGTTAAAATGAGCAAGTGAGGGTGGGGAAAGAGAGGGACAGGTAAATGGAGTGAGTGGGGGCAGGGCCTCAGAAAAGGGGCAGGGAGTGGGGCAAGGGTGTTTGGTTTTGTGCGAGTAGGAAGTTGGCAACCCTACATTAGTGTCCATTTCCCACTCCTCTTATTTCCTACTAAGATGTTGCTCTGACCAAACATCTGCTCCTGTTTTTTCATTTGTTGTCTCCTGTAGTCAGCTGATGCTTAGGTCAAGTTGTTCCTCCCTCTCAATAGAGGGGGAGGTACTTTAGTTTTGGGTGGGTATAGGCTTCAAATAGCACAGATCAGTCTGGGTCCTAGGACACTAGGGGTGTGGGTTAGAGCCCAAGTCCCACTGTGACTCGGGTCCAAGCCCTGCCATTTTGCAGAGTGAATGCAGATGAAATCGCAGACCTGAGCCAGAAGGTCTGAGTAGTGCTATATGGACATGTTAACATGGCTGTGAGACCTGGGTCCAACAATTGTAAACACAGGCTTACAGTGCAGTGTGGATGCTCAAGCTGGCTAGGAAACATCAAGTCCACAAGCCTGTATCTCACAGACCTGGGCTTAGCATGCACTATAGGCATATTCAAGGAGGCTTAGTAGGGTACAGAACCCACTTGCACTGATCCAATTGCAAGATAAGGGACCACAGTGGGACCCCCTGAAAGTATTTAGCATCTAAGTCCTGTTTTTAAGTGCCACTGCGATCCACAAAACTCTTGTTCAGCTGCTGCCTAACCCTGTAGGCACTTAAACACATACTGTACCTAAGTTTTTATGCTGGGCATCTATACTGCAGCCTGACTTTAGGTACCCAGATGCGTGTCTCCTGCCTGAGCACGCACACTACTGTCTGATGAATGGAAACCACAACCTGTCTCCCATCAAAACCTCAGAGCAATTCACAAACTAGCAAAGATAGGCTGCCCAAGTAATGTGCAGGGACCTGATCTGGGATGCAGGGACCTGATCTGGGATGCAGACCCTCGGGCAAGTTCACACAGAACAGCTGGGGGACAGGAGGACCTAACCACTAGACTACAGGGATATTCTAACTCTTTCTCTAGCTCAAGTAATATTTAAATATTCCAGTATTTAATTAAAGTTGAACAACTTTCATAGGAGAAATTGAGGGAGACCCACTTAATAATATTCCACTGCCTAGTGGTTAGGGCACTAACCTGAGAGGTGGCAGATCCCTGTTTAAATCCCTTCTTTCCCTGAGAAGGAGGGAGACTTGACTGGTGGTCTCCCAAATCCTGGGTGACTACTCTAAGCCACTAGGCTAAAGATTATAACAGGAGTCCTCCTTCCTGTTGTGTATTTGGTTGTCATGGTTTTTGTTCCTATGGCAACTGAGTTAGATTATTAGGGGATAGCCCAGCCAGCTTTGGCCGGTTAGGCGAGCTCTGTGTCTGTAAATAAATGGTAGTTTTGTTAGCTGTCTGCTGTCTGGCCTCAAGTGATTTCTCACAATATCCTCCCCTCCAATAAGAACTCCCCCTTAAAATAAAACACACACCCGATCTCGCGCGCGCCTGAGGTACAGGCTCCATTCTCGGCCTGCTAAACCTCCGGATTCATTTTCTCCCTCGCCATAACGTGGGTTCGCCCTACCTACAAGATCCAGCCGATTCGAGGACGCCCTTTTCTGTCTCTAGATGGCATTACGGCGAACTTTCCGTGTCCTGCTCTTGCAC